>NC_057802.1:262544050-262844050 GCF_018294505.1 Triticum aestivum
GCGCCGCCCCGCGCCATGGCCGCCGCCCCTCGCCCTGCTCCTCGCCTCCGGTCGCCGGAGCTCACCGCCTCCCTCCGCGCCGGCCCGTGCCTCTGCCGCCGTCCTCCGGCGAGCTCGAGCTAGAACTCGGCCCGATCTGGATCTGGTCAACGCCGAAGGTTGACCCCGAGACCCCCCTCTAATTTCGCCAAGTCTTGAAACTTTTACATTCTGGTGCACTTTTCATCATGCCATAACTCTCTGCATATAGCTCCGTTTCGTGCGTGTGATATATCAAAATGTTCGTCTCGGGACGCTCTTGATTTTGTTCCATTGTGCCATGTTCATTTGAGTCCATCTTGATACCCAAATCATCGTTGCAAGAGTGCTAGTTGCTGTTATCTGCTGTTACTTATCAGAACTTGGTGATTTGTTATTTTTGTTGCATTTAATCTGTGCATCTTTACAGAGGTGTATCCATGTATTTTTGTGATCTCCGTGGTGACTAGCACAAGCATGCAAACTAGGCTTCGTAATATTTCTGATTTCAGGACTTAGTAAATTTACTGTCTGTTACTGCTGTTATTTTGTTGCTATGTATCCATGTGGCTACAGAGAGATCCATGCTTATTTTGGAGATGTTCAGTAAGGATGTTTTGTAGATATTGTTGTAATTGATCCATCTATGCCCTTGGTTGCAATTATGGAGTGCCATAGCATGTCTTAATCTTGCTCTACTTTTGCTATAAAATGTTCCTGGCAGATTGTTTACGTGTTATTCGATTTTGCCAAGCTTGTTGTAGTTGATCCTTTCATGCTATGTATTTGCTCTTGCCATGGATAGCTTCATAATCATGCCATCTTTCTGTAGGTATGCTTGTTTTTTCATGCATGACTTTGTGATGAGTGCACCAAGCTCACCAAGATGCCCTCATAATGTCTGTTTCTGCCATGCTCTGTTTTCTGCTAAGTCTGAAACCTGATAACGAAACTTGCTATGTTTACATGGTTGCCATCATATCTTCTGGTCCTTTTTGGCTTATGGTCAGTAAGGGACTTTTGTTATATGCTTGGAGTAGATTCATGCCATGCCTTTGTTTGCTATGATATGTTCCTGTAGCATGTTGGTTGATAGCTATAAACATTGCAACCTGATGTTACTTCTGCCATGTCCAGTAATTTCTGCCAAGTCTGTGAATCTGTTATTATTTGCAATCTTGCCATGTCCTTTTGAGCATGTTTTAGCGATTTTTGGAGATAGCTCATTGTTCATGTTTTGTTGTGCTTTACCTGTACATCATGTCCATTCCTTTTGTTTTCATGATGGGGTGCTGTAGCATGTTGTTTGGTGCTTGCAAGATGCCTAGTTGCTGTTATGTACATATTGTTGCTATATCTTGTTTGGAGTGTATGTGTTGCACCGTTGCTCCGTTTTGAGCATGATATATATGAACTTGCTTAGAATTGCATGTAGTTTCATATTATCATGTTGCATCCATGCCTTGAGGTGTTTGCTTGATGTTTGTATGCATTTTGCATCAATGCCATGTTTAACCTGTTTTGCTCATATCTTCTAGGCGTAGCTCCGAATCTAATGAATTTTATATGTAACTTGACTAGAATTTCGTGTAGATCATCATGGTGCTCTTTAACTTGTTGTTTAACAACTTCAACTTAATGTTTGTTCAGTTCTGGACCAATTTCGAAATTTGCATATGAGGACTTACCGGAATTGTTATATGTTGTTTCCGGCCTCATTTAAACTTGCCTTGATGTGTTGTTTTTGTATGCATCATCTCTCGTCATGAGTAGCTTCATATAGCCTTGTCATGCATCATACTTGGTTGAGCATCATGCCTTGTTCATGTGTGGCGTGTTTACCTTGTTGTGTGCTTCTTCTCGATAGTTCCCGTGTCGTTGCGATCGTGAGGATTCGTTCGTCTTCGTGGCTTCATCTTCTTCATGGATTCGTTCTTCTTCCTAGCGGGATTTCAGGCAAGATAACCGTCACCTTGGATCTCATTACTATCATTGCTATGCTAGTTGCTTCGTTCTATCGCTATGCTGCGCTACCTATTCACTTGCTCTTCAAGCCTCCCAAATTGCCATAAACCTCTAACCTTTGTCACCTTTCCTAGCAAACCGTTGTTTGGCTATGTTACCGCTTTGCTCAGCCCTTCTTATAGCGTTGCTAGTTGCAGGCGAAGATGAAGATTGCTCCATGTTGGATTATGTTTATGTTGGGATATCACAATATCTCTTATATTATTAATGCATCTATATACTTGGTAAAGGGTGGAAGGCTCGGCCTTATGCCTGGTGTTTTGTTCCACTCTTGCCGCCCTAGTTTCCGTCATACCGGTGTTATGTTTCTTGATTTTGCGTCCCTTACGCGGTTGGGTGATTTATGGGACCCCCTTGACAGTTCGCTTTGAATAAAACTCCTCCAGCAAGGCCCAACCTTGGTTTTACATTTGCCTCACCTAGCCTTTTTCCCTTGGGAGTCGCGCTCCCGAGGGTCATCTTATTTTACCCCCCCCCCCCCGGGCCAGTGCTCCTCGGAGTGTTGGTCCAAACTAGAGCCACTTGCAGCGCCACCTCGGGGAAACTTGAGGGCTGGTTTTAGTTGTACGTAGTGTTCATCCGGTGTGTCCTGAGAACGAGGTACGTGCGACTCCTATCGGGATTGTCGACACATCGGGCGGCTTTGCTGGACTTGTTTTACCATTGTCGAAATGTCTTGTAACCGGGTTTCCGAGACTGATCGGGTCTTCCCGGGAGAAGGAATATCCTTCGTTGACCGTGAGAGCTTATAATGGGCTAAGTTGGGACACCCCTGCAGGGTATTATCTTTCGAAAGCCGTGTCCGCGGTTATGTGGCAGATGGGAATTTGTTAATATCCGGTTGTAGAGAACTTGACACTCGACTTAACTAAAACGCATCAACCGCGTGTGTAGCCGTGATTGTCTCTTCTCGGTGGAGTCCGGGAAGTGAACACAGTTTATGGGTTATGTTTGACGTAAGTAGGAGTTCAGGATCACTTCTTGATCATTACTAGTTGACGACCGTTCCTTTGCTTCTCTTCTCGCTCTTATTTGCGTAAGTTAGCCACCATACATGCTTAGTCGCTGCTGCAACCTCACCACTTTACCCCTTCCTTACCCTTTAAGCTTTGCTAGTCTTGATACCCATGGTAATGGGATTGCTGGGTCCTCGTGGCTCACAGATTACTACCTCAACAGGTGCAGGTACAAGTTTAGTGATTATCATGACGCGAGAGCGATGTTACTTGTTTTGGAGTTCTTCTTCTGCTTCTTCTTCGATTAGGGGATAGGTTCCAGGTCGGCATCCTGGGCTAGCAGGGTGGATGTCGCTTGAGCTTCTGTTTGTGTTTCATCCGTAGTCGGATGTTGATCTTATGTATGATGTTTTGATGTATTATTGTGGCATTGTGTGCCTCCTGTATGTATCCCCATCTATTATGTAATGTTGATGTAATGATATCCACCTTGCAAAAGCGTTTCAATATGCGGGTCTATCCTTGGTGGGACCTTCGAGTTCCTCTCGGATAGGGTCGCATATTGGGCGTGACATCCACGACACATATAGAAGAAAAATGGAGTACGGGAGGTGTCCCAGGTGGGCACAACCCACCTGGGCACCCTTGCCTGGCGCGCCCTGGTGTCTTGTGCCCACCAGGGGACGCTTCCTGGGAGTTTCTTTATTCCTAAAATTCTAAATTATTCCAAAACTGACAAAAAATATTTTTGTAGATTTTTCGGAGTCCGTTTACTTACCGTATCATGTAGCTCCTTATTTTGACGATTCTGGAGTGTTCCGGAAGGACTCTTTTATGTGTTCTTCCGGTGTCAAAGTTTGGATAATATTTCTTTCAACATTAATATGGGTACCTGAAATATAATGCTTTATTCGTTGCCCGTTGACAACCTTCGGGTTAGTGCCTTCGAAATTATTTATTTTGATGGCTCCAGACCAGTAAACCTCCTCGATGACATATGGGCCTTCCCATTTAGAGAGGAGCTTTCCTGCAAAGAATCTAAAACGAGAGTTGTACAAAAGAACATATTCTCCAACTTTAAACTCACGTTTCTGAATTCTTTTGTCATGCCATCTTTTAACCTTTTCTTTGCATAACTTTGCATTTTCATAAACTTGGGTTCTCCATTCATCTAATGAGCTTATTTCAAATAACCTCTTTTCACAAGCAAGTTTGAAATCATAGTTGAGTTCTTTAACTGCCCAATAAGCCTTATGTTTTAACACAAGAGGTAAATGAGAAGCTTTTCCATAAACCATTTTATAAGGAGACACACCCATAGGATTTTGATAAGCTGTTCTATAAGCCCAAAGTGCATCATCTAATTTCTTAGACAAATTCTTCCTGGACCTATTAACAATCTTTTGCAAAATTAATTTTATTTCTCTATTGCTAAGCTCAAATTGACCACTAGACTGAGGATGGTAGGGTGATACCATTCTATGGTTAACATCATCCTTAGCAAGCATCTTACGGAAAGCACCATGAATAAAGTGTGAACCACCATCAATCATTAAATATCTAGGGACTCCAAACCTTGGGAAAATAACTTCCTTAAGCATTTTAATAGAGGTTTTGTGATCAACACTACTAGTTGGAATAGCTTCTACCCATTTAGTAACATAATCAACAGCAACCAAAATATGTGTATACCCATTAGAGGAAGGAAAAGGTCCCATGTAATCAAATCACCAAACATCAAATGGTTCAACAACAAGTGAATAGTTCATAGGAATTTCTTGACGCTTACCAATATTACCTATTCTTTGGCATTCATCACAAGATGAGACATACTTACGAGCATCCTTGAAAAGAGTAGGCCAGTAGAATCCGGACTACAATACCTTATGAGCAGTTCTATCTCCAGCATGATGCCCTCCATAAGCCTCGGAGTGACATTTCCGTAGGATATGTCCCTGTTCATTCTCAGGTACACAACATTTAATAATACCATCTACTCCTTCTTTATAAAGATGTGGGTCATCCCGAAAGTAATGTCTTAAATCATAGAAGAATTTTTTTCTTTTGTTGGTAAGTAAAGCTAGGTGGCAAATATTTAGCAACAATATAATTAGCATAATCAGGATACCAAGGGAGTACTATTAGCAACATTTATTGCAGCTAACTGCTCATCAGGAAAACTATCATCAATAGGAAGTGGGTCATCAAGCGCATTTTCAAGCCTAGACAAGTTATCAGCTACGGGGTTCTCAGCTCCTTTTCTGTCAACAATATGCAAATCAAATTCTTGTAACAAGAGAACCCAACAAATAAGTCTAGGTTTAACATCTTTCTTTTCCATAAGATATTTAATAGCAGCATGGTCTGTGTGAACAGTTACTTTGGAATCAACAATATAAGGTATAAACTTATCACAAGCAAACACCACTGCTAAGAATTCTTTTTCAGTAGTAGCATAATTTCTTTGAGCACTGTCTAGAGTTTTACTAGCATAATGAATAACATTCAATTTCTTATCAACTCTTTGTCCTAGAACAGCACCAACAGCATAATCACTAGCATCACACATAATTTCAAAAGGCAAGTTCCAATCAGGTGGTTGAACTATAGGTGCAGTAATTAAGGCTTTCTTGAGTATTTCAAAGGTTTCCACACAATCATCATAAAAAACAAAAGGAATATCCTTTTGCAAAAGATTAGTAAAAGGCCTAGAAATTTTAGAAAAGTATTTGATAAATCTCCTGTAGAAACTAGCATGACCTAGGAAACTACGAATGCCTTTGAAGTCCTTGAGACATGGCATTTACTCAATTGCATCAACTTTAGCTTGGTCCACTTCAATACCTCTTTCAGAAATTTTATGACCCAAGACAATGCCTTCATTAACCATAAAGTGGCACTTCTCCCAATTCAAGACAAGATTTGTTTGTTCACATCTCTGCAAAACTCGATCAAGATTGCTTAAACAATCATCAAAAGACTTCCCATAAACAGAGAAGTCATCCATGAAAACCTCAACAATATTTTCACAAAAGTCATAGAATATAGCCATCATGCATCTTTGAAAGGTAGCAGGTGCATTACATAAACCAAAAGGGATACGTCTACAAGCATAGGTTCCAAAAGGATAAGTAAAAGTGGTCTTTTCTTGATCAGGTTGAGAAACAGGTATTTGTGAAAAGCCAGAATATTCATCAAGGAAGCAAAAGTGTGTGTGCTTAGATAATCTTTCAAGCATTTGATCAATAAAAGGCAAAGGGTAATGATCTTTTCTAGTTGCTTTGTTTAATTTTCTGAAGACAATTACCATTCTATAGCCTGTAACAATTCTTTGTGGAATAAGTTCATTCTTATCATTAGGAACAACAGTAATACCTCCTTTCTTAGGGACACAATGAACAGGACTTACCCATCTACTATCAGCTATAGGATAGATTATAGCTGCTTCCAGAAGTTTTAATATTTCCATTCTTACCACCTCTTTCATCTTTGGATTTAACCGACGTTGGTGATCAACAACTGGTTTAGCATCAGGTTCCATAATAATTTTGTGCTAACATAGAGTGGGACTAATGCCCTTTAAATCACCAAGAGTATATCCAATAGCAGCTCGGTGCTTCCTTAGAACTTTCAATAATCTTTCTTCTTCATGTTTTGAAAGGTTAGCACTAATAATAACAGGATATATCTTCTTTTCATCAAGATAAGCATATTTCAAAGTGTCTCGCAATTGTTTTAATTCAAACAGAGGATCACCCTTAGGTGGAGGAGGACCTCCTAGAGTTTCAATAGGCAAATTGTGTTTACGTAGAGGACGTTGTTCAATGAAAATATTATCTATTTCATTTCTTTCATGCATATGTAAATCATTTTCATGGTCTAGGAAGTATTGTTCTAAAGGATCAGTAGGTGGCACAGCAATAGAAGCAAGACCAATTAATTCAGCCTTACTAGGGAATTCTTTTTCATGACGATTTCTACTAAACCTGGAAAAATTAAACTCATGAGACTCATCACCAAAGCTAACTTCCACAGTTTGTTTTTGGCAATTTATCTTAGCGTTAACTGTGTTCAAGAAAGGTCTACCAGAGATAATGGGGCAGAAGTAATCTTGTGGGGAACCAAGAACAAGAAAAACAGTAGGGTATTTTACTTTCCCACACAATACTTCAACATATCTAATAATCCCACAAGGTGATATGGTGTCTCTATTTGCAAGTTTAAAAGTAACATCTATGTCTTCTAACTCTATAGGTGCTATGTCTTCCCTAATTTCTTGATATAACTTGTAAGGAATAGCACTCACACTAGCACCCATGTCACATAAACCATGATAACAGTGATCTCCTATTTTAACTGAAATGACAGGCAGGCCAACAATTGGTCTATTTTATCCCTTTTATCGGGTTTAGCAATTCTAGCGGCTTCTTCACTGAAGTAAATAACATGCCCATCCACATCTTCTTCTAAGAGGACTTTAACCATAGCAATATTAGGTTCAACTCTAATTTATTCATCAGGTTTAGGTGTTCTAGCAGAGCTTTTGGTAACCACAATTGAAACTTTAGCATGTTCCTTTATCCTAACAGGAAAATGTGGGTTTTCAATATAAGCAGTAGGAACAACTGGATCAACATTGTAGAGTATAGTTTCTTCTTTAACTGGTACCGGTTCTTTAGTTTCATCTTTAAGAGGTGGGTGATATTTAAACCACTTCTCTTTAGGGAGTTCAACATGAGTAGCAAATGATTCACAAAAGGAGGCTACTATCTCAGAGTCAAGTCCATATTTAGTGCTAAACTTTTGAAAAGCATTGGTATCCATAAAAGATTTAACACAATCATACTTAAGCTTTATACCTGACTCTTTACCTTCATCGAGTTCCGAATCTTTAGAGTTGCATTTAATTATTTCCAAGAGATCCCACCGGAATTCAATAGTTTTCTTCATAAAAGAACCAGCACAAGAAGTATCCAGCATGGTTTGATCATTATGAGAAAGCCGAGCATAAAAGTTCTGAATAATAATTTCCCTTGAGAGCTCATGATTGGGGCATGAATATAACAGTGACTTAAGCCTCCCCCAACCTAGAGCGACACTTTCTCCTTCATGAGGCCAAAAATTATATATATATAATTCTGATCACGATGAACTAGATGCATAGGATAATTTTTTTGGTGAAACTCCAATTTTAAACGATTCCAATTCCATGATCCAATATCATCGCATAGCCTATACCATGCCAATGCCTTTCCCTTCGAAGATAAAGGGAAATCCTTTTTCATAACTTCATCCCTGAGTAAACCTGCAAGCTTAAACAATCCACAAATTTGTTCCACATATATCAAGTGCATATCAGGATGTTCTGTTCCATCTCCTGCATAAGGATTAGCTAGTAGTTGTTCTATCATACCCGAAGGGATTTCATATTCAATATTTTCAGTAGGTGCAGTAGGTTGAGGGGCAATTAATTGTGGTTCCGGACGAGGTGAAGATACCCCGAACAAACCCCTCAAAGGATTGTTTTCCATAGTAGCAAGTGACAATAAATTTTAGCACACTATATAAATGTTTCCTTACCGAATTCCACTTACCAAAGGCGCTTCACTCCCCGGCAACGGTGCCAAAAAATAGCCTTGATGACCCACAAGTATAGGGGATCAATTGTAGCTCTTTTTGATAAGTAAGAGTGTCGAACCCAACGAGGAGCAGAAGGAAATGACAAGTAGTTTTCAGTAAGGTGATGTCTGCAAGTGTTGAAACTGTAAGTAGTGAGTAGTTTAATAGCAAGATAATTTGTAACGAGCAAGTAACGATAGTAGCAATAAGTATGCAGCAAGGTAGCCCAATCCTTTTGAGGCAAAGGACATACCAAAATGGTCTCTTATGATAAGCAAAGCGTTCTTGAGGGTACACGGGAACTTCATCTAGTCACTTTCATCATGTTGGTTCGATTTGTGTTCAGTACTTTGATAATTTGATATGTGGGTGGACCGGTGCTTAGGTGCTGTTCTTACCTGAACAAACCTCCTATTTATGATTAACCCTCCCGCAAGCATCCGCAACTACGAGAAAAGTATTAAGAATAAATTCTAACCATAGCATTAAACTCTAGGATCCAATCGGTCCCTTACGGAGTAGTGCATAAACTAGGGTTTAAGTTTCTGTCACTCTCGCAACCCACCATCTATTTACTACTCCACAATGCATTCCCCTAGGCCCAAATATGGTGAAGTATCATGTAGTCGACGTTCAAATGACACCACTAAGGGAATCACAACATACATACTATCAAATATCGAACACATATCAAGTCCACATGGTTACTTGCAACATGATTTCTCCCGTGAACTCAAGAACAAAAGTGACTACTCACAAATAATAAACATGCTCATGATCAGAGGGTTATTAATATGCATAATGGATCTGAACATATAATCTTCCACCAAATAAACCATATAGTAATCAACTACAAGATGTAATCAACACTACTAGTCACCACCTAGCAACAATCTATAGTTGCAGTAAAAAGATTGAATACAAGAAATGAACTAGGGTTTGAGATGAGATGGTGCTGGTGAAGATGTTGATGGAGATTGCCCTCCCCAAGATGGGAGAGTGGTTGGTGATGATGATGACGATGATTTCCCCCTCCGGGAGGGAAGTTCCCCTGGCAGAATCGCTCCGCCGGAGGGCAAAAGTGCTCCTGCCCAAGTTCCGCCTCGAGATGGCGTCACTCCGTCCTGAAAGTCTTCTCCTTATTTTTTCTAGGTCAAAATGACTTCTATACCAGAAGATGGGCACCGGAGGTGGGCCGAGGAGGCCACAACCCACCAGGACGCGCCAGGGGGGCCTGGCGCGATTGTGCCCACCTGGTGGCCCCCCTCTGGTACTTATTGGCTCCAATATTTCTTAAATATTCCATAAAAAATCCTCGTGGAGTTTCATCTCATTTGGAGTTGTGCAGAATAGGTGGCCTGATGTAGCTTTTTCAGGTCCAGATTTCCAGCTGCCGGAATTCCCCCTCTTGGTGTGTACCTTGCAAATTATGAGAGAAGAGGCATTAGAATTACTCCAAAAAGCATTATCATGGATAAAAACATTATAATTAACAGTAAGAAAACATGATGCAAAATGGATGTATCAACTCCCTCCGTTCCTAAATATAAGTCTTTTTAGACATTTCAAATGGACTACAACATATGGATGTATGTAGACATATTTTAGAGTATACATTCACTCATTTTTCTCCGTATGTAGTCACTTGTTAGAATCTTTAGAATGAATTATATTTGGGAATGGAGGGAGTATAATCCTATTTTTCTGAGATATATATTTCTTCTTGCTCGTCACCTGATCCCGCCGCCACCCGCCCTGGTGGCGCTGCCGCCGCCATTCCTGTCCAAGACGTACGATCTCGTCAGGGAGTCGCAGCTGGACGGGTCCATCTCCCGGGGTCCCGCCGGCAAGAACTTTGTCGTGTGGAATCCTTCCACCTTCGCCTGGATGTGCTCCCGCACAACTTCAAGCACAACAACTTCTCCGGCTTCATCCGGCAGCTCAACACCTATGTGTGTATCGTATCATTGTTCAATCCTCCGTTCTCTTTTTTTCTTTTCTTTTGCAATCCATCACTGGATTATTGTTCATGCCACCGTCCTCTACTCGGGAGACACTCTGTTTCTGTTTGGTATCTGGCACTCTGTTTTAGATGCTCTGTTTTTATTTTTGTTCCTTTTGGTTTCTGCTGCTGTACTCAACCCAAATATGCTGTGTATATATATATACTCATTGTACTTCCTTTGATTATTTTAGTGAGCGGAGTTGTGATCTGTAATACCAATTTGGTGTTTCTTTTGTTAGCAGAATCGTGGTTTGTAATGCCAATTTGGCCTTTCCCTATGTTGTTTGCTGCTTAAAATTAGTCGGTTGTGTGTTGTCTTGGTCATGGTCAACATTTATGTCCATGAGGTTATCAGTAGGCCCAGATTACTTTTGTAACTCAGTTCAAATTTCCCTGTGCTATATGACTATTCAATTGGATTATCTTAGGACTACAAAGGTTGAGGATAAGCCGTGCATCCTGTAGGTTGTAGGTGTAATTTTTGTGATGATGTCGTTTTGTACACCTTTTAAATGCTACACATGTGGTTCCCTAATTAGATCATATATTTCCGAGAATATCGTTAAGTATGGTTGTTGCTTCGTCTCATCTGCTGTTTAGAGTTCTTTCCTCTGATTCTTATTAATGGACAAAATTACTACTTACTTTGTTAGGATTTTGTGCAATAGAAGAATTAACGGTTGGCTGCACTATATATTCTCGATGTCAGTTTCATCTATATATGTCACTCACCTAGCTATTAGCATTAGGTGTTACAGCTTGCATGTCCTATGAATTCATCGTCGGTACGTCTCTTTCATAGTTAGATGATATCCTTTTTCTTGATCTATGTTAGATTACTTGTCTTCTTGCACAACACTCTGTATAGGAGCTGCCTGCATTTTGTAATCATGAGCTGGTGAAGGGAACGAGCGGTGCCCTGGTCGGGTGTGTGGTGATATTGCTGTTGTTGTGTGCATGCCTTGGTGGGAGGCGGGCAGCTGTGTTGTGGTTTTTCTGGTGAGAGACTGAGAGAGAGATTGGGAGGCAACAGGTTGTGAGAGATCGAGGGATGAGAGAGGCTTACACTGGCATTCTATTCTTTTTCCTGCCAATTTCTAAGTCATGATGGCCATATACAATGTTGTAATTTTTTTGGACGACACACATATAGTAAATCAAGGAAAAAATACTAACTGAAGATGAATAAAAATCGTTGGTCAGGGAACAAAATAAAAAAGAGGTGGCCATTGAGTTGTCATGATAGATCAAAATAATGATCAGTTATTTAGTTGTTTATCCAATAGCATTGCATTGCATGTAAATGAATCTTAATATATTTCAATTTTAGTTTTCCTTTTCCACCTTTTCAGTTTGGTAAATATTTAAGTTCTGTTTTGACAAAGTTTGTACTAAAGTGGCACATATTTTCAGTTATTGCAGAGCAGTCAAACGAGTACCTCAGACTGAAAGCATGAATGAAGAATTTGCAAACAACCCGACAGTAAGTTATTTATTCTATAGTTACCTTCGAAGATCAAGTGAAGTATTCTATTTTTACATAAAATTCAACATATGAAGTGTGAAATGTACCTTTTTGGACTAGGTTCACCGATCACCAGAAATCAAATTTGTGTATCTATTGCAGTGAAGTAAGTTTGAGTAACTTAGATCTTATTTTGCGGGACATGTAATTTAGGTTAAACATTGATAAACTGCTACACACTTCTTATGGTGGTCTTCTAATTGAATGGGACATCTACAGAAATTTGGCTGGAGAAGCTCTTGGGACACTCACACCAAAGAGATTCATGTTTCTATCATGTGTTGCCACTCTTTGTTAGATGATCGTTAGCCATATATTGACTGTGTGATTTATCAGGCAACATGAGTTATTACATATTGTTATGTAATGTATGACATGCCAGATACACTTATTCAACATATATCTATCTTGGTGTTCCTTCTGTAGTAAACCTTCTGGTTAAGTTTTACAATCACCTCATGTTCTGCCTTGCAATATTGTCTCTGTTTGATCAAACTGCATGAATCTCTAAACACCATAATGCATCTTAGAATATAAAATGTTGCTGCAAAAATATTCCTGAAATTGATACTAGCTCTGGTTAATATCACCAAACTGATGTGGGAAAAGGGTGCACGGCCCTTTTATATCACAAACTTTTAGACTTATTCAGCGGTAACACACAAGTGGTTGCTGGCCCCTTTCTATGTTGTTAGCTTTAGAAGATTGTAGAAGCTACCTTAGGCACATGTACCTTTCATAGGAGGAATTGTGCCCTTGCCCTTGAAATTGTTATTTATCATTGCCTTTTAGTCCCATTGCCTAAAAGTATGCACTGATGCTAGATCCTTTTCTACAATATTATATCTACATGATTATATAATCTCTCGTATTGCTATATTTTTTGCAGCGAACCATGCCCATGTGACGATACTAAGCGAAGTTGTGCACATGGTTGTGGACACTCTACACGAAAGAAATTTGTATAAATGTACAATGCTCCATTTGAAGCCTCCTGGGATGATATTGGAAGGAACTTGAGCGGAAGGCCGCCGGTAGAGCCTGTATCAGAGGACATGGAAGAAATGAGCCCAAGCCCAATTAAATTTTCTCTCTCTAAAGAAATGCCTATTTATTGCTTTTGGGTTGGTGCTTTTGGTTCCTTGAGATTCTCATTTATGCAGAAACATCAGTGATGTGGCAAAGAAGGTGGATTGTAGCAGCAGCGTGAAAGTATGTACTCCCCCCCGTTCCTAAATATTTGTCTTTTTAGGGATTTCAAATGGACTAGCACATACAGATGCATATAGACATATTTTAGAGTGTAGATTCACTCATTTTGCTCTGTATGTAGTCATTTGTTGAAATCTCTAGAAAGACAAATATTTAGGAACGGAGGTAGTACATAACAATTTGCCTAACAAATGAGAATGTGTAGGAACTGAGAAGAGTTCTAACATTTTGCTTTATGTACATTGCACTACATACGAGAATAAAGATGGATTTGGTTACAAATACTCTACTAATTACTATGTGTATGCGCTTTACAAAAGTAATGGTTGGTTATACTAAAAATATGAGCTAATTTCTTCATTATTCACTCACCCGTTGCAGTGTAGGTAATATATATTGTAAATAAATTATCGTAAACTATTGAACCTTTGCACTTTTTTTGTAACATACTGAACCTTTGCACCATTGCCTTTCATTGTATAAATGTATGAAATAGAAAATGTCTCATATCAGGTTGGATATTGCTGGGGCGGGTTGGGTACGGCAAGCCGCACTTCCTATCTAGTGGGGATGAAGTGAAGCGTCCAAGGTAGGTTTTGTACTCTCTCTCTCTCTCCATATATATATATACACTATTCTGATCACGGGATGAGGATATTATTATGATCACAACCCGAACTTCCCTATGTAGGAACCCGACCTTCGGGCTATTTCGCAACCGTGTCTCCCCGCGCGAATTTTTCTGGTCAGTCGTGTTCTATGTGATGTAAGTGTAATCTGCAAACGGTTTTTAGCAACTAAATGTCCGTTTTAAATAGGAATCCCTCTCATTGGAGGATTTGCTCTCGGGTCGTGATGAAACATGCCTCTGTTGCAATTTTACTGCCTGAGTTGTTCGACCTGAACTTCCCCCAGTGCTAAGTTGAACTTCCGGAAACATTGCCCAAATGGGCCGTTGGAAAGCTATGGACAAGAGTATCATGACCCAAATTAAATTTTTGGCAAAATGTAAGCAGTTTAAGAGCAGTTTTGAAAATTGTTTTTTCTTCATACAAAAAACATGAATCATATTTTTGATCGCGTTTCTAAACCGTTTATCGGAATGAGGAAAATAATATGGCGTTGGAAAGTTGCTGCAAAACTGCTCCTTCCACATGTTGAAAGTTTTCTCTAATTCCCTATGGTTAAATAGTAATTTGGAAAATTGCAAAATTTCGCAAACCGAACAGCCGAGTTCATATTTTCAATGCCACTTCTAAACGGCTAATCCAATTGAGGAAAATGATATGGCGTTGGAAAGCTTATGAAAATGCGTTACTTTTCCATGTTGGAAGTTGTTTCTAATTTTGAACGGTTTAAAAGTAATTTAGAATACGGTACAAGTTCCACCGAGTTCATATTTTCGAGCTAATTTTTTAACCGTACGTCCGAATGCAGCAAATGATATGACATTGGAAAGCTTGAGGAAATGAGAAACATTTTGGTGTATATTTTTTCTCCCAATTCCTTACGGTTTTAAGTCAATTTTGAAAATGGCTAAAAACTTTTTTGACCGTAATTTCTACAAACTTTATTGGAATGGGGCATATAATATAAGGTTGAAAAGCTATGGAAAATGCGACACTTTTTTATGTAGATGATTTTCTATGATTCCTAGCCGTTTTCAAGTAATTTCGAAAACAACAAGGTCATGTGTTCTGCGTTTATCGCGAAACAGATTCTTCGAAAATGCACCGCGTGAAGAACTTGAACTTCTCGGCATGTCTATGTTGGAAATATGCCCTAGAGGCAATAATAAATGGTTATTATTGTATTTCCTTGTTCATGATAATTGTCTATTGTTCATGCTATAATTGTATTAACTGGAAACCATAATACATGTGTGAATACATAGACCACAACATGTCCCTAGTAAGCCTCTAGTTGACTAGCTCATTGATCAATAGATGGTTATGGTTCCCTGACCATGGACATTGGATGTCATTGATAACGGGATCACATCATTAGGAGAATGATGTGATGGACAAGACCCAATCCTAAGCATAGCACAAGATCGTGTAGTTCGTTTGCTAAGAGCTTTTCTAATGTCAAGTATCATTTCCTTAGACCATGAGATTGTGCAACTCCCGGATACCATAGGAATGCTTTGGGTGTACCAAACGTCACAACGTAACTGGGTGGCTATAAAGGTGCACTACAGGTATCTCCGAAAGTGTCTGTTGGGTTGGCACGAATCGAGACTGGGATTTGTCACTCCGTATGACGGAGAGGTATCTCTGGGCCCACTCGGTAATGCATCATCATAATGAGCTCAATGTGACTAATGAGTTAGCCACGGGATCATGCGTTACGGAACGAGTAAAGAGACTTGCCAGTAACGAGATTGAACGAGGTATTGGGATACCGACGATCGAATCTCGGGCAAGTAACATACCGATAGACAAAGGGAATTGTATACGGGATTGATTGAATCCCCGACATCGTGGTTCATCCGATGAGATCATCGTGGAACATGTGGGAGCCAATATGGGTATCCAGATCCCGCTATTGGTTATTGGCCGGAGAGGTGTCTCGGTCATGTCTGCATGGTTCCCGAACCCGTAGGGTCTACACACTTAAGGTTCGGTGACGCTAGAGTTGTTATGGGAAATAGTATGTGGTTACCGAAGGTTGTTCGGAGTCCCGGATGAGATCCCGGACATGACGAGGAGCTCCGGAATGGTCCGGAGGTGAAGATCGGTATATTGGACGAAGGGTATTGGAGTCCGGAATTGTTCCGGGGGTACCAGGCTATGGCCAGCATGTCCGAAAGGGGTTTCGGAGGCCCCGACAAGCATTGGGGGGCCTTATGGGCCAAGGGGAAGGGGCAAACCAGCCCACTAAGGGGCTGTGCGCCCCTCCCAACCCCTCTCACGTAACCAGGAGAGGTGGGGGCGCCACCCCTAGGGCAGCCGCCCCTCCCGGCTTGGGGGGCAAGTTTCCTAGGGGTGGGGGCGCCCAAACCCATCTAGGGTTTCCCCTGGCCGCCGCCTCCTCCTCTAGATCCATCTAGAGGGGCCGGCCCCCTCTCCCCTTCCCCCTATATATAGTGAGGGGGTGGGAGGGCAGCCACACCCTTCCCTTGGCGCAGCCCTCTCCTCCTCCAACTCCTCCTCCTCCGTAGTGCTTAGCGAAGCTCTGCCGAAGAACCACGAGCTCCATCGCCACCATGCCGTCGTGCTGCTGGAGTTCTCCCTCAACTTCTCCTCTCCCTTGCTGGATCAAGAAGGAGGAGACGTCCCCGGGCTGTACGTGTGTTGAACGCGGAGGCGCCGTCCGTTCGGCGCTAGATCGGATCTTCCGCGATTTGAATCGCCGCGAGTACGACTCCATCAACCGCGTTCTTGTAACGCTTCCGCTTAGCGATCTTCAAGGGTATGAAGATGCACTCCCTCTCTCTCGTTGCTAGCATCTCCTAGATTGATCTTGGTGACACGTAGGAAAATTTTGAATTATTGCTACGTTCCCCAACAGTGGCATCATGAGCTAGGTCTATGCGTAGATTCTATGCACGAGTAGAACACAAAGTAGTTGTGGGCGATGATTTGTTCAATTTGCTTGCCGTTACTAGTCTTATCTTGATTCGGCGGCATTGTGGGATGAAGCGGCCCGGACCGACCTTACACGTACTCTTACGTGAGACAGGTTCCACCGACTGACATGCACTTGATGCATAAGGTGGCTAGCGGGTGTCTGTCTCTCCCACTTTAGTCGGATCGGATTCGATGAAGAGGGTCCTTATGAAGGGTAAATAGCAATTGGCATATCACCGTTGTGGCTTTTGCGTAGGTAAGAAACATTCTTGCTAGAAACCCATAGCAGCCACGTAAAACATGCAACAACAATTAGAGGACGTCTAACTTGTTTTTGCAGGGTATGCTATGTGATGTGATATGGCCAAAAGGATGTGATGAATTATATATATGTGATGTATGAGATTGATCATGTTCTTGTAATAGGAATCACGACTTGCATGTCGATGAGTATGACAACCGGCAGGAGCCATAGGAGTTGTCTTAATTTATTGTATGACCTGCGTGTCAATGAAAAACGCCATGTAATTACTTTACTTTATTGCTAACCGTTAGCCATAGTAGTAGAAGTAATAGTTGGCGAGACAACTTCATGAAGACACGATGATGGAGATCATGGTGTCATGCCGGTGACGAAGGTGATCATGCCGCGCCTCGAAGATGGAGATCAAAGGCGCAAGATGATATTGGCCATATCATGTCACTTTATGATTTGCATGTGATGTTTGTCATGTTTACATCTTATTTGCTTAGAACGACGGTAGCATAAATAAGATGATCCCTCACTAAAATTTCAAGAGATGTGTTCCCCTAACTGTGCACCGTTGCGAAGGTTCGTTGTTTCGAAGCACCACGTGATGATCGGGTGTGATAGATTCTAACGTTCGCATACAACGGGTGTAAGCCAGATTTACACATGCGAAACACTTAGGTTGACTTGACGAGCCTAGCATGTACAGACATGGCCTCGGAACACAAGAGACCGAAAGTTCAAACATGAGTCGTATAGTAGATACGATCAACATGAAGATGTTCACCGATGATGACTAGTCCGTCTCACGTGATGATCGGACACGGCCTAGTTGACTCGGATCATGTATCACTTAGATGACTAGAGGGATGTCTATCTAAGTGGGAGTTCATTAAATAATCAAATGAACTTAATTATCATGAACATAGTCAAAAGGTCTTTGCAAATTATGTCGTAGCTTACGTTTTGGTTCTACTGTTTAAGATATGTTCCTAGAGAAAATTTAGTTGAAAGTTCATAGTAGAAATTATGCGGACTGGGTCCATAAACTGAGGATTATCCTCATTACTGCGCAGAAGGCTTATGTCCTTAATGCACCGCTCGGTGTGCTGAACCTCGAGCGTCGTCTGTAGATGTTGCGAAACATCTGACATACACGTTTTGATGACTACGTGATAGTTCAGTGCGTAATGCTAACGGTTTAAAATTGTGGCACCAAAGACTTTTTGAAACGTCGCAGAACATATGAGATGTTCCAAAGACTGAAATTGGGATTTCAGACTAGTGCCCATGTCAAGAGGTATGAGGCCTCTGACAAGTTTCTTAAGCCTGCAAACTAAGGGAGAAAAGCTCAATCGTTGAGCATGTGCTCAGATTGTCTGAGTACTACAATCGCTTGAATCGAGTGGGAGTTAATCTTCCAGATGAGATAGTGATGGTTCTCCATAGTCACTGCCACCAAGCTATTAGAGCTTTGTGATGAACTATAACATATCAGGGATAGACATGATGATCCTTGAGCAACTCGCGATGTTTGACACCGCGAAAGTAGAAATCAAGTAGGAGCATCAATTGTTGATGGTTAGTAGAACCACTAGTTTCAAGAAGGGCAAGGAAAGAAGGGATACTTCATGAAACGACAAATCAGTTGCTGCTCTAGTGAAGAAACCCAAGGTTGAACCCAAACTCGAGACTAAGTGCTTCTGTAATGAGGGGAACGGTCACTGAAGCAGAACTACCCTAGATACTTGGTAGATGAGAAGGCAGGCAAGGTCGACAGAAGTATATTGGATATACATTATATTAATGTGTACTTTACTAGTACTCCTAGTAGCACCAGGGTATTAGATACCGATTCGGTTGTTAAGTGTTGGTAACTCGAAATAAAAGGCTACGGAATAAATGGAGACTAGCTAAAGGTGAGATGACGATATGTGTTGGAAGTGTTTCCAAGCTTGATGTGATCAAACATCGCACGCTCCCTCTACCATCCAGATTGGTGTTAAACCTAAATAATTGTTATTTGGTGTTTGCGTTGAGCATAGACATGATTGGATTATGTTTATCGCAATACGGTAATTCATTTAAGGAGAATAATGGTTACTCTGTTTATTTGAGTAATACCTTCAATGGTCTTGCACCTAAAATGAATGGTTTATTGAATCTCGATCGTAGTGATACACATGTTCATGCCAAAAGATATAAGATAGTAATGATAGTACCACATACTTGTGGCACTTCCATTTGAGTCATATTGGTATAAAACACATGAAGAAGCTCCATGTTGATGGATCTTTGGACTCACTCGTTTTTTGAAAAGTTTGAGACATGCGAACCATGTCTATTGGTTTATACGCATGAAGAAACTCCATACAGATGGATCGTTTGGACTCACTTGATTTTGAATCACTTGAGACATGCAAATCATACCACATGGGCAAGATGACTGAAAGGCCTCGTTTTCAGCAAGATGGAACAAGAAAGCAACTTGTTGGAAGTAATACATTTTGATGTGTGCAGTCCAATGAGTGCTGAGGCACGCAGTGGATATCGTTATGTTCTTACTTCACAGATGATTTGAGTAGATGGTAAGAATATTTACTTGATGAAACACAAGTCTAAATTATTGAAAGGTTCAAGTAATTTCAGAGTGAAGTTGAAGATCGTCGTGACAAGAGGATAAAATGTCTATGATATGATCATAGAGATGAATATCTGAGTTACGAGTTTGGCACACAATTAAGACATTGTGGAAATTGTTTCACAACTAATACCGCCTGGAACACCATAGTGTGATGGTGTGTCCGAACATCATAACTGCACCCTATTGGATATGGTGCATACCATGATGTCTCTTATCGAATTACCACTATCATTTATGGGTTAGGCATTAGAGACAACCGCATTCACTTTAAATAGGGCACCACGCAATTCCGTTGAGACGACACTGTATGAACTATGGTTTAGAGAAACCTAAGCTCTCGTTTCTTAAAAGTTTGGGGCTGCGACGCTTTTGTGAAAAAGTTTCAGGCTGATAAGCTCGAACCCAAAGCGGATAAATGCATCTTCATAGAATACCCAAAACAGTTGGGTATACCTCTTATTTCAGATCTGGAAGCAAAAGTGATTGTTTCTAGAAACGGGTCCTTTCTCGAGGAAAAGTTTCTCTCGAAAGAATTGAGTGGGAGGATGGTGGAGACTTGATGAGGTTATTGAACCGTCACTTCAACTAGTGTGTAGCAGGGCACAGGAAGTTGTTCCTGTGGCACCTACACCAATTGAAGTGGAAGCTTATGATAGTGATCATGAAACTTCGGATCAAGTCACTACCAAACCTCGTAGGTCGACAAGGATGCGTACTACTTCAGAGTGGTACGTAATCCTGTCTTGGAAGTCATGTTGCTAGACAACAATGAACCTACGAGCTATGGAGAAGCGATGGTGGGCCCAGATTCCGACGAATGGCTCGAGGCCATAAAATCCGAGAGAGGATCCATGTATAAAAACAAAGTATAGACTTTGGAAGAACTACTTGATGGTCGTAAGGTTGTTGGGTGCAGATGGATTTTAAAAGGAAGACGGACAATGATGGTAAATGTCACCATTAAGAAAGCTCGACTTGTCGTTAAGATGATTTCCGACAAGTTCAAGGAGTTGACTACGATGAGACTTTCTCACTCGTAGCAATGCTAAGAGTCTGTTGGAATTATATTAGCAGGTACTGCATTATTTATGAAATCTTGCAGATAGGATGTCAAAATATTGTTTCCTCGACGATTTTCTTGAGGAAAGGTTGTATGTGATACAACCAGAAGGTTTTGTCAATCCTGAAAGATGCTAACAAGTATGCAAAGCTCCAGCAATCCTTCTAAGGACTGGAGTAAGCATCTTGGAGTTGGAATGTACGCTTTGATGAGATGATCAAAGATTTTGGGTTTTTACAAAGTTTATGAGAAACTTGTATTTCCAAAGAAGTGAGTGGGAGCACTATAGAATTTTTGATGAGTATATGTTGTTAACATATTGTTGATCAGAAATGATGTAGAATTTCTGGAAAGCATACAGGGTTATTTGAAAAGTGTTTTTCAATGGAAAACCTGGATTAAGCTACTTGAACATTGAGCATCAAGATCTATAAGGATAAATCAAAAACGCTTAATAGTACTTTCAAATGAATACATACCGTGACAAGATTTTGAAGGAGTTCAAAATAGATCAGCAAAGAAGGAGTTCTTGGCTGTGTTACAAGGTGTGAGTATTGAGTAAGACTCAAGACCTGACCACGGCAGAAGAGAGAGAAAGGATGAAGGTCGTCCCCTATGCTTTAGACGTAGGCTCTACAGTATGCTATGCTGTGTGCCACACCTGAAGTGTGCCTTGCCATGAGTTAGTCAAGGGGTACAAGAGTGATCCAGGAATGGATCACATGACAGCGGTCGAACTTATCCTTAGTAACTAGTGGACTAAGGAATTTTCTCGATTATGGAGGTGGTAAAAGAGTTCGTCGTAAGGGGTTACGTCGATGCAAACTTTGACACTAATCCGGATGACTCTGAGTAGTAAACTGGATTCGTATAGTAGAGCAGTTATTTGGAATAGCTCCAAGTAGCGTGTGGTAGCTGCATCTACAAGATGACATAGAGATTTGTAAAGCACACACGGATCTGAAAGGTTCAGACCCGTTGACTAATAACCTCTGTCACAAGCGAGATATGAACAAACCCCATGGGTCTTGGATTCATTACAATCACATAGTGATGTAAACTAGATTATTGACTCTAGTGCAAGTGGGAGACTGTTGCAAATATGCCCTAGAGGAAATAATAAATGGTTATTATTGTATTTCCTTGTTCATGATAAAGGTCTATTGTTCATGCTATAATTGTATTAACTGGAAACTGTAATACATGTGTGAATACATAGACCACAACATGTCCCTAGTAAGCCTCTAGTTGACTAGCTCGTTGATCAATAGATGGTTATGGTTCCCTGACCATGGACATTGGATGTCATTGACGGGATCACATCAGTAGGAGAATGATGTGATGGACAAGACCCAATCCTAAGCATAGCACAAGATCGTGTAGTTCGTTTGCTAAAAGCTTTTCTAATGTCAAGTATCATTTCCTTAGACCATGAGATTGTGCAACTCCCGGATACCGTAGGAATGCTTTGGGTGTACCAAACGTCACAGCGTAACTGGGTGGCTATAAAGGTGCACTACAGGTATCTCCGAAAGTGTCTATTGGGTTGGCACGAATCGAGACTGGGATTTGTCACTCCGTATGATGGAGAGGTATCTCTGGGCCCACTCGGTAATGCATCATCATAATGAGCTCAATGTGACTAATGAGTTAGCCACGGGATCATGCGTTACGCAACGAGTAAAGAGACTTGCCGGTAACGAGATTGAACGAGGTATTGGGGTACCGACGATCGAATCTCGGGCAAGTAACATACCGATGGACAAAGGGAATTGTATACGGGATTGATTGAATCCCGATATCGTGGTTCATCCGATGAGATCATCGTGGAACATGTGGGAGCCAATATGGGTATCCAGATCCCGCTATTGGTTATTGGCCGGAGAGGTGTCTCGGTCATGTCTGCATGGTTCCCGAACCCGTAGGGTCTACACACTTAAGGTTCGGTGACGGTAGAGTATGTGGTTACCGAAGGTTGTTCGGAGCCCCGGATGAGATCCCGGACATGACGAGGAGCTCCGGAAAGGTCCGGAGGTGAAGATCGGTATATTGGACGAAGGGTATTGGAGTCCGGAATTGTTCCGGGGGTACCAGGCTATGGCCAGCATGTCCGAAAGGGGTTTCGGAGGCCCCGGCAAGCGTTGGGGGGCCTTATGGGCCAAGGGGAAGGGGCAAACCAGCCCACTAAGGGGTTGTGCACCCCTCCCAACCCCTCTCACGTAACCAGGAGAGGTGGGGGCGCCACCCCTAGGGCAGCCGCCCCTCCCGGCTTGGGGGGCAAGTTTCCTAGGGGGTGGGGGCGCCCAAACCCATCTAGGGTTTCCCCTGGCTGCCGCCTCCTCCTCTAGATCCATCTAGAGGGGCCGGCCCCCTCTCCCCTTCCCCCTATATATAGTTAGGGGGTGGGGGGGGCAGCCACACCCTTCCCTTGGCGCGGCCCTCTCCTCCTCCAACTCCTCGTCCTCCTCCGTAGTGCTTAGCGAAGCTCTGCCGGAGAACCACGAGCTCCATCGCCACCATGCCGTCGTGCTGCTGGAGTTCTCCCTCAACTTCTCCTCCCCCCTTGCTGGATCAAGAAGGAGGAGACGTCCCTGGGTTGTACGTGTGTTGAACGCGGAGGCGCCGTCCGTTCGGCGCTAGATCGGATCTTCCGCGATTTGAATCGCCGCGAGTACGACTCCATCAACCGCGTTCTTGTAACGCTTCCGCTTAGCGATCTTCAAGGGTATGAAGATGCACTCCCTCTCTCTCGTTGCTAGCATCTCCTAGATTGATCTTGGTGACACGTAGGAAAATTTTGAATTATTGCTACGTTACCCAACAGTCTACTTGAACTTCACTCTGTATTTCACGTGCTTTTTTTTGCTCGTAGCTCTCCATCCACTCACCGGAATTGAGCAAGTGATATACCGATGGAAAGCTGCTGTAAACACGCAACTTTTCCGTGTTGGTCATTTTTTCATACTCGCGACGATTTTAAAGTTTATCATCTGAAATTCATTGAGTGTAGTAGTTGAACTTCCTACTGTTTTCACGTTGAACTTCTGTGATGTATTTTCGTTTGTAATTTTCTCATCCATTCGTCAGTGTTACACAAATGATATTCCTTTTATAAAAACCTCTCTCACAATATATTTTTTAACTTTCTCCGACCGAGGCCTTGAACTTATACCAATAAAATAATTGAACCTTTTCTTTTAATTCATTTTCTCATATTAAACACACACCTTGTAGTGCACGAACTTTTTACATTTTTTTAATTTGAATTTTTTATTTTCTTTTTGAAATCAAATTGCTCCCAAATAATAACTGAACTTCTTTGTGGATTGAGAGAATTATTTTAAAAGAAAAAAAAAACAATTTCTTTTTTGTGTTTTCGAACATGGAAATACAAGGTGAACCTCTCTCGCAAGAATTTTTGAACCTCCCCGGGAAGAGCACTTGAACTTCTTTCAAGACACTTTTAAACTTTTATTTTTCTATACTTTTATTCTCACCTGAAATGCATTCCTTGCAGTACTTGAACTTCTCGTTGTTTTCAATATGAACTTCTGTCGCATTTTTGTGTATATGTCGAATTGCACGGAATTGAAGGTTGGACGCCATTTTTTGCCATTTTGAAACATGTAATTGGAGGTCGGACGTCCCGCAATATAAATTCTGAACTGTGCACGGAGGTGCACGTGTACTTCTTGCAATAAATCTGAGTTTTTATATACTTTGAATTTCTCTGTTATTTTAATTTCAACTTCTTAGTCATATTGTTAGAAAGGAAATATGTTTTTAAATAAGCGTCAAACATTTTTTTTTGTAAATTCAACTTCATGTTTTTTCTTAGAAACAGTAATAATTTGAGTTTCCCGTATATATCGAACTACTCCTATTTTTTAATTTGAACTTCGTCATTTTTATTCTTTAGTAACAAGGAAAATCTGAGTTGTTTTTATAAATATCGAACTTCTCTGTTTTTGTAATTTGTACTTCTTGGTTTATTTCTTTTAGTAACGGAGAAATCCTAGTTTTGTAATAAATATTTGAACCGGTCTGTTATTTAATTTTGAACTTCTAGAGTTTTTTTATTTAGAACCGGTGAAAATCATTTTTGTAAGAATTTTTTGAAATGCTCTATTTTTAAAATTTGAACTTCTTGTGTGTCATTAAGAACGATGAAATATCCGCTTCAAAGTGCTCTGTTATTTTTGTTTAAACTTCTTATGGTGTTCCCGTCAGCAGATTTATTAAATGTTAACTTCCATAGTTAACATTTTCTGGTTGAAGCGCGTTTTCTTCTTGTTATATAAACATTGAATTGCTCTGTTATTTTAATTCAAACTTCTTGGTTTTATTCTTTTAGTAAGGAGGAAAAACTGTGTTTTGTATAAACATCGAATTGCTTCCATTTTGTAAATTTGAACATATAGGTTTATCTAGAAACTTTGAAGAACCATTTTTTATATACACATACCGAACTGTTATGTGTTTCCTTTTTGACAAACTAATGATATAATACTTTGATTGTTTATTATACACAACAATAAGTGGATTTTTATGCAAAAACTTGTTTTGTTACATTTTTCAAACTTTTTACTTATCTCATATATGAACTTATTTTTCCTTTTTTACGTACAAATGAAATTAAAGGTCACACCCATCGCACAAGCACACACATAACATGCACACACAACTATCACACACTTTTCATGAAGAAATCGTCTTTCCCGCAACCTAAAAGAGAGCAAGATTTTGAACTTGATATTTCGTTAGTACTCAAACAACAACAATAGTTTCTTCAGTTGAACTTGTTCTTTGTCAACTATACTGAAACAATAAAAAATGTTGAGACGAAAGTGAACGAGGCAAACATAATATCGGGGTACCACTTTTTCGACAACATGAACTCTTTATGCTAGTTTCCCTGAACTTCAACACCATTTCTTTCATGTTTTCTCTTCATCATCTTTTTTCCACTAGAAAGGATGTTCAGGCTTTGAGAAAAACCAGCATGCATCTTTTTCTCCCCTGCGTGACATCCATGCCATCCCACGTTTTCAGCAGTTCAAATAGTTTACTCCCTCAAGGTTAGTTTTTTCTCATCGGGCAAAGGGGAATAAAAAGCAAACTGGCCGGGCACCAGATAGATGGAGGAGGAAGAGGGGGCAGCGCTGGCGAGGTCTACGGCTGGCGGCTGGCGGCTGGCGGGGTGCTGGCGCCGGTGGTGGGGCCAGGAGCAGTGGCTGGAGCATGGCGGCCACGGCCGCACAGGGGCAGGCTTGTTGCGGCCTGCGGATGGTGCAGAGGCAGCGGCGATGCGAGCTCCTGTAGTCGGTGTCGTCACCTTATCCAAGCGCTTCATCAATGGAGGAGCACCATCCGGAGGAGGCAGAGGTCGTAGGGCCCGGCGGCGGGGATGTGGGCAGCCGTCAGCGCCTATCGGTGGCGGGATGGAGGAGGCGCCAAGGCCGACACCGGTTTGGGGCAGGGGCGGCAACGCTGGTCGGGGTCGGGGTTGGTGGTGGCGCGGGCCGGATCCAGGTGACGGGTGGTCCAGAACGGCAGGGGCTAGGCGGCGCGCGGGCGGGGGCGTCGCCGGTGGGTGGATCGGGAGGCGGCGGGGATCTGGGACGGGGCTGGGAAAGAAGCCAGGTGGGCGCGGTGGCTGCTTCAGCCTGAGGTCTGGGACAGCGCCAGGGAAGAAGGCAGGGGATGGGGGAAGCGGGGCGTGGGGATGGCGCGCGGCGGCGGTTGCAGGGTGGAGACCCGGGGAGTGGGGAGGTTGGGGAAGAGAGTTGAGGCCGGGATGGGTTTTCCTTTTCTTTTTCACTTTCCTTTTTTATTTATCGGGTGCTCGGTTCGGTTTTCAGATCTCGGGAGGACCTCCGCGCGTTCTATATAGGACCGGTGTTATCAGAATAACTATTTTGATCCTGGGATCAGAATAGTGTTACTACACACACAAACACACATATCTGAGCTATTCTGTTTCGTATAACAGAATATTATTCTGTTATCCTACTTGAACAGACGAAGTTTACATGTTGGACTGACATGGTTTGCCACCTGAACTGATCTTCTTGCATCTTTGACGGACGGAGACAGGGGATTCAATGGGGAGCTTCCTGGGGTTCTCCGGCGCAGGGCTGCCGGCCATTCGTTGCCAGAGGAGACATGTACAGGGTTTCGCACGTGCACGCGCTCACCTGGGTGTTCATAGCCGTCGATTTTACGTCCGCTTTGTTATTTTATGTGTTATTGGGATGTGAGAATGTTCGGTGTGTTGGAGTTTTTAGAGATTCTTTCACTGTAATTTCTGATTAAAAGTTTTGGTGTTCTTGGTCGTTAGCCATGTCCGCCATGCAAATGTGTTCTTCTTTTTCTGATGTTTTATTTTTGAATTGGCATTGCAGGGAGAGAGATGAGGATTGTATGAATAGATTTGTATTGTCAATTTTGCTTCTTGAGTTGTTTCTACCCCGGATTCCCATATGATTTGGTCGTTGGCAGAGGTGGTGTATGGTGGCTGACTGTAGCCTATGATTTCTTGTAATCTGGTCAAAGTGTGTAATTAAGTTGCGTATTTTTCAGTGTTGTTTGAATGGCTGCCGTATGTGTAGTTGGACTGCTCCATGTCAAAGCTGTATTACTGTGCGTTGACATCGGAGTAAGTAGTTTCTACTGGCTGCCTACCAAACCATCTGCACTTTGAATATAAAGCCCCTGCCCTCTGCCACTTTCATTCCACCAGCTGCCACCAAAGAAAAGCCAGATGGATCCTGAGCTGGGAGAGGTCACAGAGGAGGAGGGGGATGTCGTCGATGTGAGGGCTGCAGTAGTAGAGCAGAGGAGGAGAAGGAGGCACAGGCGCAGGTAGAGGGCATGACGTGCTGCCGAGGAGGAAGTGGAGGCAGAGTTCAACATACGCCTTGCCCACGAGATGATGGATACTTGCAACTCCAATGAACTGGAGCTACTTTTCCCAAAGTGTCGGGGATATACCCCGCGGTATGACCCGGCCGGGAGTATGACCCGGCCGGACTTGACGCTTCATCGTAACCCGCCGGAAGATTGGCAACTCATGAGCCTGGCGACTTAATGATGGCCCCGACGGCGGGTCAGACGGATGACAAGGGTCCAAGGCCCAGTAGGCCGGGACGTGTTATTATGGGCCGGCTTAAGATGGAAGGCATGAGGAATATTTCCTTTACGGGGAAGCAAGACCCGTACTTGTATCCGACTTGTAATAGAGAATAAGTTAGTTCTAATCCTACTAGGACTCTACATGTAAAGCCGCCTCTCCAACTTATATAAGGAGGGGAAGGGCACCCCAAAGAGGGACAAGCAACAAGAAACAATCTCTAGGGCTAGACACAAAGAGCCGACTTACCGACGACTCTCTCATGAGCATAATGAGACTTAGCCACAAACATCATGTAGGGCTATTACCGGATGATGTTTCCCGGGGCCCGAAGCTGTCTAAATCCTTGTCTTGTGTTGCGTCTCTCAATTCCGCCCAACCCCTCTCAAGCTACCACATAGATGCGCTGGCTTCGCGACTAAGTCCTGACACTAAGGACATCTGTCGTGACAATTCCACGACAGTTGGCGCCCACCGTGGGGCCTGCGCATGATGGTGTTGAGTTCTTGGAGGGATCTTCCCTAGGGTGTCGAGAAGCTCGCGATTTGTCAGATGTAGAAGAGCCGGCAAAATTCATTGTTTGTGATCGGAATTGTGGTTAGCTTTGAAGCTGATATTACAAGGATCAAGAGAAATTAAGGTGGCATTGAGTACAGCGCCGCCGCTACTACAGATCGAAGATGTGCACGAGATCAATCAGGTGCAAGGATCAAGTCATGCGGGCCAACAAGGATACAAGAATTTTCGCAGCATAATGTGTGTCTGGCGAGCGGCCAAATCGCCGAGTCAAGGTTGCCAAAAATTTCCGCTGCAGTATCAACCTGCACGGTGGCCGTATCCGACTGTTATTGTATTTCCCCTGGTCCGGTAATCAAGTCCCGAGGCTGTGAGATGCTTAAATGGCCAAGGTACCACGTTTGTATTGTTGCTCTCCACCTCATCCCAAAAAGAAATCAGCAATCAACAGCAAAAGTAGAGAGCCACGGCTGGCAACGTCTCCTGCATGCAAGGACAGAAGCACATACACTGTTTAAAAGGAAAAAAAGGGGTTACCCAGGGGCCACGACCCGTAAACAAAGAGGGCAGCGACTCGGACTCCTCCGCGGACTGTGCCTCGCCTCTGCCCAGAATCCGGGCTGTTTGCTGCTTCTGCCCGGAGCGGCCAGCGCGCCTCTGCGGCGTCACCCGTCGACGAGCCGCCGCGCCACTTCGTCAAGCCGACCGCGCTTCTGCACCAAGCCGCCGTCTCCTCTACGGTGCTTGAGCCGCCGTGGGCAGTCACCTCCGCCTACTGCGACTGCGGCCGCCCGTTTCTACAGCTGTCGTACCGCGCCGCTAGCTCACTACCATTGCCGGGTCTGCGTGCGCCGGTCATTGTTGGGTCTGCTCCGTTTCCCCGCGCCGGGTCTCCTCCGCTGAGCTGTCCACGCGCTGGGGATCCTCTGCCTCCAAATTGCCACTTCAAAACGCCGGGTTTCCACTGCGGTTGAGTCGCCACCGCCGTGGCCTCGTGGGCCACCGTCGCCTCGTCAAGCGGGTCGTGCTTGAGCCACCGCCACCGAGACCCGCCACGGCTTGTTCCGGTTGACCCCAGCCGGTTCTCCTTCGTCGCCACGACCTGCCACCGTAGCCTCGCCCTCGAGCTGCTTCGCGCCGGTTGACCCGCCGCAGCAAGCCGACCGGCCACCGCGCCAAGTCACCACGCCTCAGGCCAGCAGCCGCCTCTGCCAGTTGTTGTCCCCACGGCCGCGCGTCGGCATCTGCCGCGATGCCGAGCTGCCGGCATCGCCCCGCTGCGTCGTCTTCGTTTTTTCAAGCCGCCCGTGAACCACTTGCCAGGTCGCCGCGCCCTCGCGTCAAAGCCGCCGCTGATGCGGCCTCGAGCTACTACCTCCGCGGCCTTAAGCCGCCAGTGCACTGCCTTCGTCCCTGAGGCGCCCTTTGTTTACCCGCTTTTGCCGCGCATCGCTGCCGCGCCGAGTCACCGCTCCTACCTCGAGTCACCGCTGGCGCGGGCTGCCGCGAGTTGCCACCCTCATCCCTTGGCCTGTTTTCTGTCGAGAACCGCCGGCTCGAGAGTTGCCTTGGCTGGAGCAAAAAAAATGTGAGATGCAGGAAGAGTGTAGTAAATGAACTCTACAGTAGTTTGGATCTTCAATAAGTTGAATGCCAAGGGCTTCAGAGATGGTTGTATCTATGATGGGTTGCCGTCGTTTCAAATCTACTGGCAGAAGCAAGGAAAAATCAACTACTATGGCAGTGAAACCAACCACTGGAATTGACAGATACCCCTCACGCATTCATAAGAAACCCAGAGGCTGGGCATAAGTCACCGGACCAAGCGCGTACACAGTCTAGGTTCCGAGGCTGAGTTATCCGCGGAACAAAATGTGCTTATTGAGCGCCTGAGATATAAAAATACCAGGTGATATTTGTCCGGTTTATTTTAATGCATATTAGTTTCCTCAAAAAACAAACTACTCTGCTATGTGTGTTTTGAATGCAGGATAATTATCCATCACACAAATGCTATGGATATGGAGCACGGGCCAGTATTACTCTGCGCTGGTGCTTGTCCGTGCCATGCTGCACGACGGATACATGGGCAAATCGCTGCTCCCGCTACATCCGCACACGTGACTGACTCATCGTCCACGTCCATGTTTGTCTCGCCTGTGTCCGGGCCGTTTCCAACGCTGTGGCCGTCTCTCGCGACCGCACCGGCTTACAACGCCATGGACGACTCGCCCATCCGCTCTCGCGGCCGGTTCACGCATCCGCACCGGCTTACAACGAGGAGGACAATTTGCTCGTCCGCACCGGCTTACAACGCCATGGCCGATTCATCTGTCTGCTCTCGCGGCCGACTCGGCCGTGATTGATTTTAGTTTCACCATGGTGATCATCAACTCCGCGGTGATAATTGCTGACCTGACGCATCAGGTGAAATCCATCCAATATATTTTTTATATTACATATTGCTTTCTTTAAAAGAGCAATTACTCTGGCTTGCAAGTTTTCTAATGCAGGACAAGTTGTCTGCTGCAAAAGGGATTGTTATATCACTGATCCGTTGAATGACTTATACCGGTTTATATCATGGTCAAATATGGAGAATCTCAAGACAACTCCTCGAGTCGTCTTAAGACTCGGGGGCTATGGTGACATGACTCAGCAAATGTTGCCGGTTTTCAATAAATTCAAGAACTCCGGGTTATTGGAGGGAAAAATAACCCGGTCCCGGAGGCTACCGCCATATTGGTAAAAAGTTTAAAGGCCGTCAGAAAATTTCTGGCTTAAAAAGAAGGATTCCGGTTTAGATCCGGCTCAAGAGACTTGACATCTCCCACAAAGCACTGAAGCTCTTAAATATCCGGTTTAAAATCCGGTTCAAGGGAAATTTATCTACCACAAAGTTTTGAAGCTCTCAAATCCGGTTCAAAATCCGGTTCAAGGTAAATTTGTTTACCACAAAGCTTTGAAACTCTCAATATCTGGTTTTTCCGGTTCAAAAAGAATTTATCTCTCGCAAAAGTTCGAGTTTTCAGGAAAAATTAAAGGGACCAAAAAGAGTCTGTTACAAAGCACAACCCAAACATAGGTACCCTGCTTTAATGACCATTGGGAGCTGATCGTATTCGAATTTAGCTTAACCCTTTTGGTGTGACCCTGATCGTATTCGCATCAGAGTCGTTAAATATTCTCATGATCACTAGGGGGCTTCCTGTTCAAACATAGGTCGTATTCGAACCAAAGAGAACATAGCTGTCGGTACCCTCTTGATCGGCACACTGCCGAGCTCACTAGGGGGCTTCTTGATCGTATTCGAATCATAGCTCAACCCCTTTTGGGAACCGACGTGGATCGTATTCGAATCAGCGTCGTTAAACAACTCTCAAGGTCATTTGGGGGCTTCCTGTTCAAACATAGGTCGTATTCGAACCAAAGAGAACATAGCTGTCGGTACCCTTTTGATCGGCAACGCCAAAGCCACTGGGGGCTATATGATCGTATTCGAATCTTAGCTTAACCCCTTTGGGACGGTTTTATGATCGTATTCGAATCAGAAGCCTCAAAATTTTTGAAGTATCTTTTTGCAAACAATTTTTGGATTTTATTTGAAGCTCTTTTGATCATATCTAAAGTGTATATGAGTGGTTGCTATTTAACCCGGTTTGACTTTGGATGATAAGTCGCTGTCATATGACAATCATAAACATTTGGAAGTCTTGATTTCTAAAGATTGGGTTATCACCCTTACTGCACAGGTCACATAAACTGGCAGTGAAAATTCAATATCACAGGTATAATATTATTATTATAGTTATGTTTCAAAGTTATGATTCATAACAGGCTTATCTGTGACTCCTTGTTACACATCAATGGTTATATGTGAGATATTATGACCCGCCCTGCGGTAAACCGCCAAGGGATCTTGTGATCTAATTATGTGCAGGATAAGACTACATTTGGGTGGTTACCCGCCCTGGCTTTTAACGTTAAGTCGCCAGGGCATATGTTGTTTAAACTCTGTGCAGGATTTACAGAGCTATGACTTACATAAATGATTAAGTTCAAGCCCATCATCAAAGACTGAAATTGGTGTCTCAAAAGGGTTATCAATTCTTGATTTTCTCAAAGGCTATAAGCCGCCGGGTTATAAAAATTCCGGCTTACAATGGAGGCGTATTAAATCACCATCGGCCAAGAGCCGCCGGGTATTTAAACTCCGGATTGACTTATCAACAGATGAGGTATTCAAAGTCGCTTTGGCGCAATGGCTATTATTTTATCAATGGATATGATTTATTCTACAATGGAAAAGAATAGTCCCGAGTCGCTGCAGGCTTACGACCCGGCACTTGGGGGCTACATTATTTAAATTGAGATCACATCAAAATATGCAAGTCCCATGTCACTGCCAGCATGCACCATGGCACTTGGGGGCTAATGTAAAGACATTTTTTGCTCAACTTATTGAAGACCCGACTCATCACATTGTAATGAGCCGGCCCTTGGGGGCTACCAATTGCTCCTGTCGAAAATTCAAGGTACACAAGCCTTAATCCATTATATTGAAAGATCCACTGCTCAGTTGGTAGACTACAAAGGTCTTAACCTTGTGGACGTGGGTTCAAGCCCCATGGTGGAGATTACATCATATGATGTTATTATCAATGAATCATATACAAAGTCCGGGCTCAGTAATATCTTACTAAGCCGGCCCTTGGGGGCTACACGTTGCTGCTCAAGTTTACATGGTTATATCTACAAAGTCCCTGCTCATTATTGCATAATGACCCGGCCCTTGGGGGCTACACTGGTTGAAGTTTTTATGAGCATAAGGCAATTACAAGTCCCAGGTTGCTGTAAGCATGACAACCCGGCACTTGGGGGCTACAGGTGATATGCATATAAGGGAGAAAAAATCTTCAAATTCTCAGTTTGGAGTAGACCAGATTAACCCGGTGTCTGCAACAATCATGACCCGGCATCATTTATTTATAACCCGACAATTTTGGTAATCATAAATTGGCAAGATCTACATCTTTAAGCCGGCTGAATATCAGTTGAATATTTCAAGACCAATATTTTTGTCAAGTCAGAGCATTGAAGGCCGACTCAAATGGATTATTTCTTATAATATTTCTCTACAAGAGCCAATGTCAGCAAATTGGTTATGAAGCTGGCCTATTGACCCGGATTTTTTAGAAGAAGTGCCTGGATTTTTTGCATTGGCAAGGTTTGGACATATCTGTTAAAAGAGATTTGCTATAAGATCTTGAGTATGCATCCAGGAGGAAATGACAAAGACTTAAAGATGACCAGGTGCCGGTTCAGGAAAATATTTAACCCGGAGTACAACCTATCAAGTTTGTTCTTGTGTTTATTTTACAGGATCAGTTTAACATGGATAAATCCAAATTAAACTAGGGGCTAATGTCGGGGATATACCCCGCGGTATGACCCTGCCGGGAGTATGACCCGGCCGGACTTGACGCTTCATCGTAACCCGCCGGAAGATTGGCAACTCATGAGCCTGGCGACTTAATGATGGCCCCGACGGCGGGTCAGACGGATGACAAGGGTCCAAGGCCCAGTAGGCCGGGACGTGTTATTATGGGCCGGCTTAAGACGGAAGGCATGAGGAATATTTCCTTTACGGGGAAGCAAGACCCGTACTTGTATCCGACTTGTAATAGAGAATAAGTTAGTTCTAATCCTACTAGGACTCTACATGTAAAGCCGCCTCTCCAACTTATATAAGGAGGGGCAGGGCACCCCAAAGAGGGACAAGCAACAAGAAACAATCTCTAGGGCTAGACACAAAGAGCCGGCTTACCGGCGACTCTCTCATGAGCATAATGAGACTTAGCCACAAACAGCATGTAGGGCTATTACCGGATGATGTTTCCCGGGGCCCGAAGCTGTCTAAATCCTTGTCTTGTGTTGCGTCTCTCAATTCCGCCCAACCCCTCTCAAGCTACCACATAGATGCGCTGGCCTCGCGACTAAGTCCTGACACTAAGGACATCTGCCATGACAATTCCACGACACAAAGGGTAGGGGTAGGAACCATATACAGATCATCAGTTGGGCTAGGGTGAGAGCAGCCATGGCTCCACATCCATCCACCAGGGCCAAATGGCCTCGTTTCTTTGATCGTTATGACCGAAGTACTGAATTTATATGTTTTTAAGATTGTGTTGTGAGGGAGCAGATGGTCGAATGACTAAATGAATTCAACTTTCTACCTCTGAATGAGTTGTTTTATCTACATATGTTTGTTATGTGCACTTTGAACTGCTGCCATATGTGTTGTCCAACAATTATTATTGAACTGTTGCTTTATCTAAAGTTGAACTGTTTTGCGGTCAATGTTGTATGACTTGTATAATGACTATTTTCTACCAGCTGGCTGCCCACCTGCCTATTTAATATTTTTATAATCTGCGAGTCTTCCTGGCTATAAATTCTATCCATCTATGTGTGGTGTGTGGCTCAGTCTCCCCCTCCTTTTTCTTCCTTCTTCCAGAATTAGATCTAGGTTCCTCCCTCTTCTCTCTGTTGTTTACTTCCCTTTTCCTGTGTTTCCCATGGAGGATTGTTCATGCGGATGTCTCGCAAAGATGGCGCGCATAGCTGACGGCTGTGCGTACGAATCTAGTTTGGAGCTCACCGAGAGTCAGCCCCGTGGGCAACTTTCGTGTCTGCTGTACAACATCCATGGGTTTCGTGCACCCTATGTTTGTCGCCTGACGGTTGGGGACTTGGAGGAATCATGGGTATGTGTTTCTATTCTTTTTTGTTTTCTTCTTTTTGTAGATCTCATTTTGAATCCCATGGACTAAATCTGTAGTTTAGTTTTATACATAGTTTGTCTATAATTTTTATTTGGGTTTGTCAGAAGTTAACAGTAGGGATTTGTGTGTGTATTTGTTCATTACTTAACAATATTTATCCATTTTTGTATAATCCTTGATCTGTTTTTGTCAGATATTTTACTGTAGGGGTATTGATATGTATATTTCTTCAGTTTAGTCAGGACATATGACTAGTTAGTTTGGTATTTTTGTTTTGGTTCAGATATTTCTTTTCACTTTGTTATGCAACAGTTCCTAGATCTGTGCAAATATTCAGTTATGTCAGGTGTTCACTTTATTTTCTACTCCCATGCCCATTTGCAGAAAATTTCACCCTGAATCCCAAGTGACTCAATAAATATAGCTATGCTCCCCGGCAACGGCGCCAAAAAATTGTCTTGATAACCCACAAGTATAGGGGATCACAACAGTTTTCGAGGGTAGAGTATTCAACCAAAATTTATAGATTCGACACAAGGGGAGCCAAAGAATATTTGAAGGTATTAGCAGCTAAGTTGTCAATTCAACCACACCTGGAGATTAATTATCTGCAGCAAGTAATCAGTAGCAACGTAATATGATAGTTTTGATAGTAGTAACAGCAGCAACGGTAACAGTAATAGTGATAGCAGTATTTTTGTAGCAAGTGTAACAGTGATGATAGCAATAGTAACTTAGCAAGAACAATATAAGATAAATTCGTAGGCATTGGATCGGTGACTTGTTGGATGACATTCATCATGAGACAGTTATAAACTAGGGCGATACGGCACTAGCTCCGGTTCATCAATATAATGTAGGCATGTATTCCGTAAATAGTCATACGTGCTTATGGAAAGAACTTGCATGACATATTTTGTCCTACCCTCCTGTGGCAGCGGGGTCCATATTGGAAACTAAGGGATATTAAGGCCTCCTTTTAATAGAGAACCGGAACAAAGCATTAACACATAGTGAATACATCAACTCCTCAAACTACGGTCATCACCGGGAGTGGTCCCGACTATTGTCACTCCGGGGTTGCTGGATCATAACATGTAGTAGGTGACTATAACTTGCAAGATCGGATCTAAAACATGGATATAATGATGATAACATATATGGTTCAGATCTGAGTTCATGGCACCCGGGCCCAAAGTGACATCATTAAGCATGGCAAAGTCATAGCAACATCAATCTTAGAACATAGTGGATACTAGGGATCAAGCCCTAACAAAACTAACTCGATTACATGATGAATCCCATCCAACTCCTCACCGACCAGCGAGCCTATGAAGGAATTACTCACTCCCGGTGGGGAGCATTATGGAATTGGTGATTGAGAAGGGTTGGTGACGATGAAGAACAAAGATCCCACTCTCCGGAGCCCCAAACAGACTCCAGATCTGGCCTCCCGATGAAGAACATGAGGTGATGGCGGCTCCGTCTCGTGGATCACGATAATTATTTCTCCCTTATTTTTCTGGAATAATGTGATTTTATAGCGTCGGTTTCAGGGTCAGCGGGGCCACCTGGTGGGGACAACCCACCTGGGTGCGGCAGGAGAGGCGGGCGCGCCCTGGTGGGTTGTGCCCACCCAGGTGCCCCTCTTTGGTAGGTCTTGGCTCCAGAAATTCTTATTTATTACATAAAAATTCCTCGCAAAGTTTCGTTCCATTCCGAGAACTTTTATTTCTGCACAAAAACAACACCATGGTAGTTCTGCTGAAAACAACGTCAGTCCGGGGTTAGTTTCATTCAAATCATGCAAATTAGAGTCCAAAACAAGAGGAAAAGCGTTAGGAAAAGTAGATACGTTGGAGACGTATCAACTCCCCCAAGCTTAAACCTTTGCTTGTCCTCAAGCAATTCAGTTGATAAACTGAAAGTGAAAAAGAAAAACTTTTACGAACTCTTTTGCTCTTGTTTGCATAAATAAGCTTAAACAACACCCAGGTTTTCAGCCAACATTATAACTAACCGTGCCGACAATAACTCTTAAAAATTATATTAACTCATATCGATGACATAATCAGCTAGCGAGCAATAATAAGATATCTCAAACGGCACCACGTTGTCAAAACAACCATGATATAATATGACAATAGTGGTATCTCGCTAGCCCTTTCTAAGACAGCAAAACATAAATGCAGAGCACCTCCAAAGTTCAAGTAGCGACTAAACATTGTAATTCATGGTAGAAAAGATCCAATCATGATGCACCCAACATTAGCTACGCACAATGCATAAGTCATGACAGCTGTGCTCTCGGGTTCTGGCACTTGTTTTAGAAGGTGATGACACAACATAAAAGTAAATAGATAGTCCCTTAGCAGAGGGAAGTAGTGATTTGCAGAGGTGCCAGAGCTCAAGTTTTAAAATAGAGGTAAATGATATTTTGAGACATGCACCCTTCTCATTTACTTCACGACCATCAGTTATCAATATCTTCCATGCTAAGCACGCTAGTGGCGGTTCTCAAGCGATAAAAGTAATGGTTTTGACTCCATTGGGAGTTTTTGTTTGATTATTTGAGAGATTAACTCTTTTTCTGTTTGCAGTTTGGGACTGGGCATCCCTAATACCGCCCTTTTCTCGTGCGATGGCGAGTGAATAAACACTCGACCTGAGAATAACCCGCTTAGCATGGAAGATACTGACCACCTCCTGTCGTTCCATGAACGATCCAGGCACACAAAAGGATATTCATTTGAAGTTTTTAGAGGTGGCACATGCAAATTTACTTGGGACGGCAGGGTAATACCGCATATATAGGTAGGTATGGTGGACTCATCTGGAATTACTTTGGATTTAAGGTTTTTGATGTACAAGCAGAGTTCCCACTTAGTACAGGCGAAGGCTATCAAATAGATTGAGAACCGGCCAGCTAGAGAGCAACAACGGTCATAAACATGCATTATGCATAAGTAACATTGGACACTAGCATGAGTAGGATATGGACACCATGAACATAAATATCATAGAGGCCATGTTGGTTTTGATTCAACTACATGCATGAACATGTGCCAAGTCAAGCCACTCGAACATTCAGAGGAGGATACCATATCATCATACTACATCACAATCATTTTAACACAATGTTGATATCCAAGATAACTCATTATCCACTCCTAGCTACTTATGCATGGCATGAGAAACTATAATATCTAATTGTCATTGCAAACATGTTTAATCATAATGGGCTGAATCATGGATACTAGGTTAAACATATTTACACAAACAGAACAAGTCGAGTTCATACCCGTTTCTCTCTTCCACGGCCAGTTCATCGAATATCATCATTATTGCCTTTCACTTGCACGACCGAACGATATGAAAATAATAATAGTGCAAGAGTGCCGTGGACTAAGCTGGAATATGCAAATATTTTATTCAACAGGAGAAGACAAGGTAAAATGGGCTCTTTATTAGATTAACATTTATTCATATGATAGCCACTCAACATTTTCATCGTGGTCTTCTCCTCGGTAAGACTCGAATAAAAAGAAAAGAAATTCAGAGAAACACGCTGAAATATTTTTGGAGTTTTTGGTTTTCTTGAACGAGCACATAAAAGGGAAAAGCAAAAACGAGAAAAACTATTTACACGGGAAAGCTCCCAACAAGCAAAAGAAGAACAAGGAAATCTTTTTGGGTTTTCTTTTTAGTGCTACTACTAAGCATGCATAGAAAGTAAACTAACTACAATTGTTTTTGGGTTTTTCTAAGGTCTTTCAAACATACAAGAAGAAAGCAAGAAAATAAATCTAAGCATGGATGATACAATGAAAAAGTGTGAACACCGACAAACAAAAATAAGTGGACATGAATGTAATATCAGTGAGAAACACGTACTCCCCCAAGCTTAGGCTTTTGGCCTAACCTGGTAGTCGATCAGTAGCTTGGGTAGTAGTTGGCGTGGTAGCTCACGGAGGCTCTCGGTGTGGATGCCTCGTCCTGCCGTGCTGCCTCCACTACTGCGTTGTGAGCTCGGGCCTCGCTCTCAAGAACAAAATATCTTCCCTTGCTGCGATAGTCAAAAAGAGCAGGCGCAGGCGTGCACAACAGATTTTTGGTTAAACAATAGATTGTAAGTGAAGTTACCAATCTTTCCTTTAAGGATCTTATGGTCTTTTAAGGTGTTAAAATATAGGGATAATTAGATTTATGCCCCTAGTTGTGTCCCACTCGTCTGTTTTACCCCTAATTCCCAAAAGTCACTGGTTCCGTCCAAGTCACTTTGATCCTCTTATGCTTTTGCCCTTTGACCGTTTGACCGCCAGTTTGAAAACTTCATAACTAATTCATACAAAATCAAAAAAATGCAAATAATATACCAAAATGTTCAAAAAAACATCACCTATATGTCAGTGTCATTTGCATTCATGAAAAAAGTGTTGGAAAGTGCACATCCGAGTTTTAGCTCTTTTGATAACACCATGAATAGTAAACTCTAAAAAATTAAAAAAAATAAAAAAAATATGGTGGCAAAGAACGACGAGTGTTGTAAGTGGTTGCCAAGTTTCATTAGGGAACGACATTCGTGGAAGTCGTGGCAAAAAAATAATCTATTTTGGAGTGCTGATTGTTTTTTTGCCGCGGCACCCACGAATGTTATTCCCTAATGAAACTTGGCAGGCACTTAAAACATTTGTCATTCTTTGCCACCAAATTATTTTTGAAATTTTTTGAACTTTTTTAGATTTTACTATTCATGGTGGTAGCATAAGAGCTAAAACTCGGATGGGCACTTTCCAACACTTTTTTCATGAATGCAAATGACACTACCATATAGGTGATGTTTTTCTGAACATTTTGGTATCTTATTTGCATTTTTCTAATTTAGTATGAATTAGTTATGAAGTTTTCAAACTGACGGTCAAACGGTCAAAGGGCAAAAGCATAAGAGGAGCAAAGTGATTTGGACAGAACCGGTGACTTTTGGAATTAGGGGTAAAACAGACGAGTGGGACACAACTAGGGGCATAAATCTAATTATCCCTAAAATATAATACTGCATGGGTAGGATAGGATCAAAGGGCAAAGGCGAAACACCCAACTCTCGTGCTAAACGCGTGGCATATATTCCACCATAGAAATAGCCACTGTTAGCGTTGTGCTGAAGTTTGCATGCAACAATTGCTCCAAGGTTGTAATTCCTTTCACCGGTGAGAGCGACGTGTATGAGGCTTAAGTCTAGAGCACAAAGCGTACTACAGTCTTGCTTGCCTACTATACATTTCCCGTTAAATAATGCAAAGTACTGAATTGCGGGAAAATGAATACTCTTTATTCTACCTTGTGTCACTCCCCTTGTCTCACCGTAGCAAAGACTAATCAAGAATGATTGGTACTCAACCTTTGGCGGTTCATCAAGTGAACCGCAAAACGGGTGTTTGCAGTGGTAAGCAAAATTCTCTAGTGAGATGGTAAATGGATTATCATAAAGCATAAAAGACACCCTAGACTCATGGGGACGGAATTTAAATCCTTTGACAAATGATTCAGTGAGAATATGGCGTTGTTCACAATTATTTGAAATGTAGGGACCGAGACCGGCATTGTGAACATATTGCTCAGATTCCTCCTTAATGCTCACACGCACCATATAATCATCGCAAGGCCATAAGCATGTTTTGGTGGCGGCATCTCGTGTGGAACTTTCACTTGGTTCAACATAAGACCGGCGAGCGGAACTGTCACTAGAAGATGCCCCCGAGGATCTCCTCGAGGAACTCCTTCCAAATAGGTTCATCATGTTCGCGTACAATTTTCTGAAAATGTTTGGGTGACAAAAATTTGTCAACAAAACTTTATTAAATTGATAGCAACTACTCATAGGGATGCATAGAGGCCATAACAAGCATTCAAACTACTTAGAACTCTAAGAATTTAACATGCAAGCTCATCTACAGCATCACCAAGAGTAGCTAATTATTCAAAATATAAACCACTAAAACAAAAACTAATTGGACAAATGGTGGAGTCACATACCAAGCAACAATCCCCCAAAACAGTTTCGGAAACGGAGCTTCGAGCAAAGAGATCGAAATCCGCGGGTTTGAGAGCAAGAACACGAGAGAGAGAGAGAGAGCAATGGAGATTTTTTTCTGGAGGTAAGTGATGATGTGGGATGAAGGGATAAGTGAGGGGGGGCCACGTGGGGACCACAACCCACCAGGGCGCGCCTGGGGGTCCTTGCGCGCCCAGGTGGGTTGTGCCCACCTGGTGCACCTCCCTCTGATATTATTTGCACCAGAAATTCAGAAATATTTAGAAAAAAAATCGTATTAAATTTACAGAGCATTCTGAGAACTTTTATTTTTGGGTCATTTTTTTATTGCATGGGAAATTCAGAAAACAGACAAAACATGGCATTTTATTTTATTTAACTAATAAAAACAGAGAATAAAAAGTAAGGACAGAAGGTAGTGCTTAGTAAATTCATCAACTTCATACCTCTCAAAAATGATTCATTAATAAGGTTGATCAAGTCTTATTAACAACCACTTTCGATTAGCATGAAACCGAAGAACTTTCATAAATCACTAAGTTACCTCAATGGGGATATGGATGTCCCCAACAATAAGCATTTCATATTTCTTTTTGACAGTAGGTAGAGGTATTTGAAAACTTCCAATAGTGATTGTCGGAGATTTTTCAATAGCATTAATACCATTCACTTGGAATTGTTTCTTCGGAAAGTGCATCGTATGCTCATTACCATTAATATGAAAAGTGACCTTGCTTTTATTGCAATAAATAACAACCCCTGCAGTATTCAAGAAGGGTCTACCAAGGATAATCGACATGTTGTCGTCCTCAGGCATCTCAAGTATAACAAAGTCAGTCAAAATAGTAACATTAGCAACAACAACGGGCACATCCTCACAGATACCGATAGGTATGACAGTTGATTTGTCAGCTATTTGCAGAGATATTGCTGTTGGTGCGAGTTTATTCAAGTCAATTCAATGTTATATTCATGCCCAATCTTGAGCTCCTAAGAGAAATTATTATCCAGAATTTTTATGCTCGGCTTTCTCGTAATGATCAAACCATGCTTGATACTTCTTGTGCTGGTTCTTTTATGAAGAATACTATTGAATTCCGGTGGGATCTTTTGGAAAGAATTAAATGCAACTCTGAAGATTGGGAACTCGACGAAGGTAAAGAGTCAGGTATTAAACTTAAGTATGATTGTGTTAAATCTTTTATGGATACCGATGCTTTTCAAAAGTTTAGCACTAAATATGGACTTGACTCTGGGATAGTAGACTCCTTTTGTGAATCAGTTGCTACTCATGTTGAACTCCCTAAAGAGAAGTGGTTTAAATAGCACCCACCTATTAAAGAAGAAACTAAAGAACTGGTACCAGTTAAAGAAGAAACTATAGTTTATAATGTTGATCAGGTTGTTCCTTCTGCTTATATTGAGAAACCACCTTTCCCTGTTAGGATAAAGGAACATGCTAAAGTTCCAACTTTGGTTAACAAAAGCTATATTAGAACACCTAAACCTGATGAACAAATCAAAGTAGAACCTAGCATTGCTATGGTTAAAGATCTCTTAGAAGAAGATATAGATGGGCCTGTTATTTACTTCTGTGAAGAAGCTGCTAGAATTGCCAAACCTGATAGAAAGGATAAACATAGACCTGTTGTTGGCATGCCTGTCATCTCAGTTAAAATAGAAGATTACTGTCATCATGGTTTATCTGACATAGGTGCTAGTGTGAGTGCTATTCCTTAGACCTTATATCAAGAAATTAAGAATGACATAACACCCGCAGAAATAGAAGACATAGAAGTTACTATTAAACTTGCTAATAGAGACACTATATCACCGATTGGGATAGTTAGAGATGTTGAAGTCTTGTGTGGGAAAATTAAATACCCTACTGATTTTCTTGTTCTTGGTTCCCGCAAGATGACTTTTGTCCCATTATCTTTGGTAGACCTTTCTTGAACACCGTTAATGCTAAGATAGATTGTGAGAAACAAACTGTCGATGTTAGTTTTGGTGATGAGTCTCATGAATTTAATTTTTCCAAGTTTAGTAGAAAGCTTCATGAAAAAGAATTAACTAGTAAGGATGAATTAATTGGTCTTGCTTCTATTGCTGTTCCACCTACTGATCCTTTAGAACAACATTTGCTAGACCATGAAAATGATTTACATATGCATGAAAGAAATGAAATAGATAAAATTTTCTTTGAAAAACCTCCTCTGCTTAAACACAATTTGCCTATTGAAACTCTAGGAGGTCCTCCTCCACCTAAAGGTCATCCTATGTTTGAATTAAAACAATTACCAGACACTTTGGAATATGCTTATCTTGATGAAAAGAAGATATATCCTATTATTATCAGTGGTAACCTTTCAGAATATGAAGAAGAAAGATTATTGAAAGTTGTAAGGAAGCACCGAGCTGCTATTGGATATACTCTTGATGATTTAAAGGGCATTAGTCCCACTCTATGTCAGCACAAAATTAATATGGAACCTGATGCTAAACCCGTTGTTGATCACCAACGTCGGTTAAATCCGAAGATGAAAGAAGTGGTAAGAACAGAAATATTAAAACTTCTGGAAGTGGGTATAATCTATCCTAAAGCTGATAGTAGATGGGTAAGTCCTGTTCATTGTGTTCCTAAGAAAGGAGGTATATCTGTTGTTCCTAAAGATAAGAATGAACTTATTCCACAAAGAATTGTTACAGGCTATAGAATGGTAATTGATTTTAGAAAATTAAACAAAGCAACTAGAAAAGATCATTACCCTTTGCGTTCTATTGATCAAATGCTTGAAAGATTATCTAAGCACACACACTTTTGCTTCCTTGATGGATATTCTGGCTTTTCACAAATACATGTTTCTCAACCTGATCAAGAAAAGACCACTTTTACCTGTCCTTTTGGAACCTATGCTTATAGACGTATGCCTTTTGGTTTATGTAATGCAACTGCTACCTTTCAAAGATGTATGACTGCTATATTCTCTGACTTTTGTGAAAAGATTGTTGAGGTTTCATGGATGACTTTTCTGTTTATGGGAAGTCTTTTGATGATTGTTTAAGCAATCTTGATCGAGTTTTGCAGAGATGTGAACAAACAAATCTTGTCTTGAATTGGGAGAAGTGCCACTTTATGGTTAATGAAGGCATTGTCTTGGGTCATAAAATTTCTGAAAGAGGTATTGAAGTGGACAAAGCTAAGGTTGATGCAATTGAGAAAATGCCATGTCCTAAAGATATAAAAGGTATTCGTAGTTTCCTAGGTCATGCTGGTTTATATAGGAGATTTATCAAAGTCTTTTCTAAAATTTCTAGGCCTCTCACTAGTCTCTTGCAAAAGGATATTCCCTTTGTTTTTGATGATGATTGTCTAGAAGCCTTTGAAACACTCAAGAAAGCCTCAATTTTTGCACCTATTGTTCAACCACCTGATTGGAACTTGCCTTTTGAAATTATGTGTGATGCTAGTGATTATGCTATTGGTGCTGTTCTAGGACAAAGAGTTGCTAAGAAGCTTAATGTAATTCATTATTCTAGTAAAACTCTAGACAGTGCTCAAAGAAATTATGCTACTACTGAAAAAGAATTCTTAGCAGTGGTGTTGGCTTGTGATAACTTTAGACCTTATATTGTTGATTCCAAAGTAACTGTTCACACATACCATGCTGCTATTAAATATCTTATGGAAAAGAAAGATGCTAGACCTAAACTTATTCGATGGGTTCTCTTGTTACAAGAATTTGATTTACATATCATTGATAGAAAAGGAGCTGAGAACCCAGTAGCTGATAATTTATCTAGGCTTGAAAATGTGCTTGATGACCCACTACCTATTGATGATAGTTTTCCTGATGAGCAGTTAGCTGCAATAAATGTTGCTCACAGTACTCCTTGGTATGCTCATTATGCTAATTACATTGTTGCTAAATATTTACCACCTAGCTTTACTTACCATTAAAAGAAAAAAAATTCTTCTATGATTTAAGACACTACTTTCGGGATGACCCACATCTTTATAAAGAAGGAGTAGATGGTATTATTAGACGTTCTGTACCTGAGCATGAACAGGGACAAATCCTACGAAAATTTCACTCCGAAGCTTATGGAGGGCATCATGCTGGAGATAGAATTACTCACAAGGTATTGCAATCTGGATTTTATTGGCCTACTCTCTTCAAGGATGTCCATAAGTTTGTCTTATCTTGTGATGAATGTCAAAGAATAGGTAATATCGGTAAGCGTCAAGAAATGCCTATGAATTATTCACTTGCTGTTGAACCATTTGATGTTTGGGGATTTGATTACATGGGACCTTTTCCTTCCTCTAATGGGTATACACATATTTTGGTTGCTGTTGATTATGTTACTAAATGGGTAGAAGCTATTCCAACTAGTAGTGCTGATCACAACACCTCTATTAAAATGCTTAAGGAAGTTATTTTCCCAAGGTTTGGAGTCCCTAGATATTTAATGACTGATGGTGGTTCACACTTTATTCATGGTGCTTTCCGTAAAATGCTTTCCAAGTATGATGTTAACCATAGAATTGCATCTCACCTTATCATCCTCAGTCTAGTGGTCAAGTTGAACTTAGCAATTGAGAAATAAAATTAATTTTGCACAAGACTCTAAATAGGTCCAGGAAGAATTTGTCTAAGAAATTACATGATGCACTTTGGGCTTATAGAATAGCATATAAAAATCCTATTGGTATGTCTCCTTATAAAATGGTTTATGGGAAAGCTTGTCATTTGCCTCTTGAGTTAGAACATAAAGCATATTGGGCCGTCAAAGAGCTCAACTATGATTTCAAGCTTGCTGGTGAAAAGAGGTTATTTGATATTAGCTCATTAGATGAATGGAGAACCCAAGCTTATGAAAATGCAAAATTATTCAAATAAAAAGTTAAAAGATGGCATGACAAAAGAATCCAAAAGCATGAGTTTAAAGTCGGAGAATATGTTCTTTTGTACAACTCTCGTTTCAGATTCTTTGCAGGAAAACTCCTCTCAAAATGGGAAGGCCCATATGTTATCGAGGAGGTTTATCGGTCTGGAGCCATAAAAATAATTCCGAAGGTACTAACCGGAAGGTTGACAATGGGCAACGAATAAAACATTATATCTGAGGTACGCCCATTAATGTTGAAAGTAATATTATCCAAACTTTGACATTGGAAGATCACATAAAAGAGTCCTTCCGGAACACTGCAGAATCGTGAAAATAAGGAGGTACGTGATACGGTAAGTAAACGGACTCCGAAAAATCCGCAAAAATATTTTTTATCAGTTTTGGAATATTTAAAAATTTAGGAAATAAAGAAAGTTCCAGGAAGCGTACCCTGGTGGGCACAAGACACCAGGGCGCGCCAGGCAGCCTGGCTCGCCCAGGAGGGTTGTGCCCACCTGGGACACCTTCCGAACTCTGTTTTTCTTCCGTATGCTTGTCCTCCAAATTAAAAAATCTATATATAGTTCCCGAACCTGTTGATCACCGTATCGCGGAGAAATCCTCTATTCTCCTTTCTTGCTGTTTCTGGTCCAATTTATCAAGCCAGGCATCATGTCTTCCTGCTCCTCCAACAACATGGAAGAAGATGCTTGGTTGATGAAGATCGAGATGAAGCGGGAGGAGCCTACGGACACCGTCAAGGGAGACAAGGGCAAGGAAGCTACCGTAGATCCATCCCCGGTGGCAGCACAAGCACTGCTGGCCGAGGAAGAGGTAGAAGATATCCTTAAGCCCTACCTTACTCACCTTACTCCTGCTGAGATTGAAGCTTTTTGCGTCATTGATATAGTTCACATACAAAATAAGTATCTCACTCGCGAAAATATTCTGCATCAAGAGCATATCATCTATCTCCGGAGAGTCATCCGTCGGTTGGAGAATCTCTCGATCCTTAAGGATAGGATCGCTTCATCACCACCACCATCTTCTTCACCACCAAAGGAGAACTGAGTATCAGGTATGGGCACTCCCCTTGGCTTCCGCCATGCTTGGGGGAGGTGCCCCGGTATCGTATGATCCCACTATCTTTTTGCTTTTACTTATTTTAGTTCGATCTTTTTGCTTTAGATGAATAAAAGTTAGTTCAATCCTTTCTTCCTTGAGAGTTTGCTTAGTGATCTATCCTTGTAATCGTGTGCAAGTTATATAATAAAGTTTAGTTTGAGTTTTTGCTTTCTTTACTCTAATGTTGCAATTAAAGAAAAGAAATAAGAAAGAAAAAGAGAAAGGAAATAAATAAAAGGAAAGAAATAATGAAAAAAATCATATACTAATCCTATGGTAGGTGATGACACCACATAAGGAAAAGTATAAGTAGAAAATTTTATTAGAGATTGACAAACATAGCATTAGTACATGATGCAACTCATGAAATAATTAATAAGGGAGGAGAAGATTCACATACAAATATACTATGCTAGAAATCTTTTGTGACTGTGAGCCCTCATCAAAATATGATATGCCAAAATTGTTGACGTTGGACAAGGAAGACAACTTAATGGTTTATATTTGTTATATTCACAAAAAAGTCATATTGTCATAGCTCCTTCAACATGTGGTGCTTGCCCCCTATCTTTGCTAGCCAAAAATTCCGCACTAAGTAGAGATACTACTTGTGCATCCAAAAACCCTTAAACCCTTTTTTTTCAAGTGTCCACCATAACTACCTAGGGATTGAGCAAGATCCCTCAAGTAAGTTGTCATCAATGCAAAGAGGCAATACAAATTGCTTCTAAATGTGTGAGATCATTTAGTGTAAGAGAAAATTGAGCGTTGCACGAACTTGAGACGGTGAAGAATAAAAGCGACAGACTGCATAAGAAAGGTTGCTATCACAAGGGACAATGCAACGTGACATTCTTTTGCAGTAAGGGGTTGAGCATACAAACAAATAAGCGCATGGCAACCTCTGCTTCCCTCTGCGAAGGGCCTATCTTTTACTTTTATGTATTTACTTTTATGCAATCAATGTTTTCCCTCTATTCCTTTTTATTTTTCTCCTTTGGCAAGCATCATGTGGTGAGGAAAGATCTAGGCACATATGTCCAGTTGAATATAGATAGCATGAGTTATTATTGTTGACATCACCCTTGAGGTGAGTACGTTGGGAGGCGAAACTATAAGCCCCTATCTTTCTATGTGTCTAGTTGAAACGTTTTGCTCATGTGTATGCGGTGAGTGTTAGCAATCATAGAAGACTATATGATGGTTGAGTATGTGGACTTGCCTAAAGGCTCCGACACGTGACCCTTCTTGAAAAGATGATGAATTGTAGTTGCAAAGTTGACTGAGAACATAGTTTGTTGGTTTTTCATAGAGTTTTTCCTTTATACTTCGATTGTGTGACGAACTGTTACTTATGCATGAGAAGTATATGATAAAAGTTCTATGATAAAAGACTTATGTTTAATTTTGTTGCTATTATAATAATCAACATGATGCTTCTATGTCCGTATTTTGTTTTTATCGACACCTCTCTCTCAAAGCATGTGGACATGTTTTTCGATTTTGGTTTTCGCTTGAGGACAACCGAGGTCTAAGGTTGGGGGAGTTGATACGTCCATTTTCCATCATGTTTTCTTACTGTTATTTATAATGTTTTTATCCATAATAAGGTTGGGGGAGGACAACCGAGGTCTAAGGACAACTAATGCCTTTCTCTCATAATATGCAAGGTATACACCAAGAGGGAGAATTTTGGCAGCTGGAAATCTGGACCTAAAAAAGCTACATCAGGCTACCTATTCTGCACAACTCCAAATGAGCTGAAACTTCACGATGATTTTTTATGGAATATATGAGAATTATTGGAGCAAATAACTACCAGGGAGGCCCACCAGGTGGGCACAACCCACCTGGGCGCGCCAGGGAGCCCAGGCGCGCCCTGGTGGGTTGTGCTCACCCAGGCCCACCTCTGGTGCCCATCTTCTAGTATATAGGTCATTTTGAGCTAGAAAAAAAATAAGGGGAGGACTTTCGGGACAGACCACCGCCACCTCGAGGCCGAACTTGGGCAGGAGCACTTTTGCCCTCCGGCGGAGCGATTCCGCCTAGGGAACTTCCCTCCCGGAGGGGGAAATCATCGTCATCATCATCACCAACAACTCTCCCATCTTGGGGAGGGCAATATCCATCAACATCTTCAACAACACCATCTCATCTCAAACCCTAGTTCATCTCTTGTGTTCAATCTTGTTACCGGAACTATAGATTGGTGCTTGTGGGTGACTAGTAGTGTTGATTACATCTTGTAGTTGATTACTATATGGTTTATTTGGTGGAAGATTATATGTTTAGATCCATTATGCTATTTAATACCCCTCTGATCTTGAGCATGATTATCATTTGTGAGTAGTTACATTTGTTCTTGAGGTCACGGGAGAAATCTTGTTGCAAGTAATCATGTGAACTTGATATGTGTTCGATATTTTGATAGTATGTATGTTGTGATTCCCTTAGTGGTGTCATGTGAACGTCGAATACATGACACTTCACCATATTTGGGCCTAAGGGAATGCATTGTGGAGTAGCAATTAGATAATGGGTTGCGAGAGTGACAGAAGCTTAAACCCCAGTTTATGCGCTATTCCGTAAGGGACCGATTGGATCCAAAAGTTTAATGCTACGGTTAGAATTTATTCTTAATACTTTTCTCGTAGTTGCGGATGCTTGTGGGAGGGTTTATCATAAGTAGGAGGTTTGTTCAAATAAGAACAACACCTAAGCACCGATCCACCCACATATCAAATTATCAAAGTATCGAACACAAATCGAACCAACATGATGAAAGTGACCAGACGAAATTCCCGTGTACCCTCAAGAACGCTTTGCTTATCATAAGAGACCGTTTTGGCCTGTCCTTTGCCTCAAAAGGATTGGGCTACCTTGCTACACTTTTGTTACTACTATCGTTACTTGCTCGATATAAATTATCTTGTTATCAAACTACTCCCTTACTTACAATTTCAGCACTTGCAGACATTACCTTATTGAAAACTACTTGTCATTTCCTTCTGCTCCTTGTTGGGTTCGACACTCTTACTTATCAAAAAGAGCTACAATTGATCCCCTATACTTGTGGGTCATCAAGGCAATTTTCTGGCGCCGTTGCCGGGGAGCATAGCTATATTTGGTGAGTCACTTGGGATTATTATCAATTTATCACTATGAAGAATCTGAAGGATGCTAAGACTAAGATATTTCCCTCAAAGACGAGGGGAGGTAAGGAACTGCCATCTAGTTCTACTTTAGATTTACCTTCTGTTATAAGTAAACTTGCAACACCACCACATGCCTACATTTCTGTTGACGAACTGGAGCTAGTGCCGTATCGCCCTAGGTTATAACTGTCTCATGATGAATATCATCCAACAAGTCACCGATCCAATGCCTACGAATTTATCTTATATTGTTCTCGCTAAGTTACTATTGCTATCATCACTGTTACACTTGCTACAAAAATACTGCTATCACTGTTACTGTTATCGTTGCTGTTGTTACTACTATCAAAACTATCATATTACTTTGCTACTGATTACTTGCTACAGATAATTAATCTCCAGGTGTGGTTGAATTGACAACTCAGCTACTAATACCTTCAAATATTCTTTGGCTCCCCTTGTGTCAAATCTATAAATTTCTGTTGAATACTCTACCCTCAAAAACTGTTGCGATCCCCTATACTTGTGGGTTATCAAGACACTTTTCTGGCAAATATGGACCCACAAGAGAGTTAAGAAAGGAATCAATACAACTCAACGCACAGAAAATAGCCTTGATGACCCACAAGTATAGGGCATCAATTGTAGCTCTTTTCGATAAGTAAGAGTGTCGAACCCAACGAGGAGTAGAAGGAAATGACAAGTAGTTTTCAGTAAGGTAATGTCTACAAGTGCTGAAATTGTGAGTAACGGAGTAGTTTGATAGCAAGATAATTTATAGCGAGCAAGTAATGATAGTAGTAACAAAAGTGCAGCAAGGCAGCCCAATCCTTTTGAGGCAAAGGACAGGCCAAAACGGTCTCTTATGATAAGCAAAGCGTTCTTGAGGGTACACGAGAATTTCATCTAGTCACTTTCATCATGTTGGTTCGATTTGTGTTCGGTACTTTGATAATTTGATATGTGGGTGGACCGGTGCTTAGGTGCTATTCTTAGTTGAACAAACCTCCTACTTATGATTAACCCTCCCGCAAGCATCCGCAACTACGAGAAAAGTATTAAGAATAAATTCTAACCACAGAATTAAACTTTTGGATCAAATCGGCCCCTTACGGAATAGCGCATAAACTGGGGTTTAAGCTTCTGTCACTCTCGCAACCTATCATCTAATTGCTACTCCATAATGCATTCCCTTAGGCCCAAATATGGTGAAGTGTCATGTAGTCGACGTTCACATGACACCACTAAGGGAATCACGACATACATACTATCAAAACATCGAACACATATCAAGTTCACATGATTACTTGCAACATGATTTCTCCCGTGACCTCAAGAACAAAAGTAACTACTCACAAATGATAATCATGCTCAACATCAGAGGCGTATTAAATAGCATAATGGATCTGAACATATAATCTTCCACCAAATAAACCATATAGTAATCAACTACAAGATGTAATCAACACTACTAGTCACCCAGAAGCACCAATCTATAGTTCTGGTAACAAGATTGAACACAAGAGATGAACTACGGTTTGAGATTAGATGCTGATGTTGAATATGTTGATGGAGATTGCCCTCCCCAAGATGGGAGAGTTGTTGGTGATGATGACGATGATTTCCCCCTCCGAGAGGGAAGTTCCCCTGGCGGAATCCCTCCGCCGGAGGGCAAATGTGCTCCTGCCCAAGTTCCACCTGGAGGCGGCGGCGCTCCGTCCCGAAAGTCCTCTCCATATTTTTTCAAGGTCAAAATGGCCTATATACCAGAAGATTGGCACCGGAGGTGGGCCTGGGTGAGCACAACCGACCAGGGCGCGCCTTGGCTCCCTAGCGCGCCCAGGTGGGTTGTGCCCACCTGGTGGGCCCCCTCTGGTAGTTATTTGCTCCAATAATTCTCATATATTCCATAAACAATCCTCGTGAAGTTTCAGCTTATTTGGAATTGTGCAAAATAGGTAGCCTTACGTAGCTTTTTCAGGTCCAGATCTCCAGCTGCCCGAATTCTCCCTCTTTGTTTATACCTTGCATATTATGAGAGAAAGGGCATTAGAATTACTCCAAAAAGCATTATTATGGATAAAAACATTATAAATAACAGTAAGAAAACATGATGCAAAATGGACGTATCAACTCCCCCAAGCTCAGACCTCGCCTGTCCTCAAGCGAAAACCGAAATCGAAAAACATGTCCACATGCTTTGAGAGAGAGGTGTCGATAAAAACAAAATACGGACATAGAAGCATCATGTTGATTTTTACAACAGCAACAAAATTAAACATAAGGCTTTTATCATAGAACTTTTATCATATACTTGTCATGCATAAGTAATAGTTCATCACACAATCCAAGTATAAAGCAAAAACTCTATTAAAAACCAACAAACTATGTTCTTAGTCAACTTTGGAACTACAATTCATCATCTTTTCAGGAAGGGTCACGTGTCGTAGCCTTTAGGAAAGTCCATATACTCAACCATCATATAGTCTTCTATGATTGCTAACACTCACCGCGTACACATGAGCAAAGCGTTTCAACCGGACACATAGAAAGATAGGGGCTTATAGTTTCCCTCCCAACGTACTCACCTCAAGGGTGATGTCAACAATAATAACTCATGCTATATATATTCAACTGGACATATGTGCCTAGATCTTTCCTCACCACATGATGATTTCCAAAGGAGAAAAAAATAAAATAGAATAGAAGGAAAACTTTGACTCTATGCATAGAAGTAAATACATAAAAGTAAAAGATAGGCCCTTCGCAGAGGAAAGCAGAGGTTGCCATGCGCTTATTTGTTTGTATGCTCAACCCCTTTGTGCAAAAGAACATCACGTTGCATTGCCCCTTGTTATAGCGACCTTTATTATGCAGTCTGTCACTTTTATTCTTCACAATCACAAGTTCGTGCAACGCTCAATTTTATCTTACACTAAATGATCTCACACATTTAGAAGCAATTTTAGTGCCTTTTTGCACCGATGACAACTTACTTGAGGGATCTTGCTCAATCCCTAGGTAGGTATGGTGGACACTTGAAAATAAGATTTGGGTTTAAGGATTTTTGGATGCACAAGTAGTATCTCTACTTAGTGCGGAATTTTTGGCTAGCAAAGATAGGGGGCAAGCACCACATGTTGAAGGATCTATGACAATATGAATTCTATGTGAATATAAACAAACATAAACCATTAAGTTGTCTTCCTTGTCCAACGTCAACAATTTTGGCATATAATATTTTGATGAGGTCTCACAATCACAAAAATTTCTAGGATAGTATATTTATATGTGAATCTTATCTTCCCTTATTAATTCTTTCATGAGTTGCATCATTGACTAATGCTATGTTTGTCAATCTCTAATAAAATTTTCTACTTATACTTTTCCTTATGTGGTGCCATCACCTACCATAGGATTAGTATATGGTCTTATTGATTTACTTACTTTCTTTTATTTATTTCCTTTCTCTTTTTCTTTCTTCTTTCTTTTCTTTAATTGCAACATGAGAGTAAAGAAAGCAAAAACTCAAACTAAACTTTATTATATAACTTGCACAATTTTACAAGGATAGATCACTAAGCAAACTCTCAAGGAAGAAAGGATTGAAATAACTTTTATTCATCTAAAGGAAAAAGATCGAACTAAAATAAGTAAAAGCAAAAAGATAGTGGGATGATATGATACCGGGGCACCTCCCCCAAGCTTGGCGGAACTCAAGGGGAGTGCCCATACCCGATACTCAATTCTCTTTTGGTGGTGAAGAAGATGGTGGTGGTGATGACAATTGTGCCTTCAACTTTTTCATATTGTAGTTGAGGAGATAAATTTCCTTTTTTAAATCATCGACCTCCAACTCCAGCTTCAAGATCTTGTCACATAAATCTACTTTGCTTTTCTGCCGAAAACGAGAAGGAATAGATTGATTTTTAGACCGATTAACTCTCTTAGGGAGACTCGACTTCTTGAACTCCATGTGCATATCCCCAGGTGGATGTACAGGAACACCCTCCTCCTCCGAACTTGAATCATCGATCCTCATCAAATGAGAATCCTCCTCATCATCCATAGTTCGACCATAAGAAGATAGGTCCCCATAGGTCTTTGGGTCAGCAATGAGATGTGAGACATAGCTCTCTCTGTCGGAGTCTTGGGATGACATATTTTTCCAAACTACACAGAAAACAACAAGAAAAGAGAATAGAGGATTTCTTCGCGATACGGTGATCAACAGGTTCGGGATGTATATATAGATTTTTTTATCTTGGAGGACAAGCATACAGAAGAAAAACAGAGTCTGGAAGGCGTCCCAGGTGGGCACAACCGTGCCCACCAGGGTACGCTTCGTGGAAGTTTCTTTATTTCCTAAATTTTGAAATATTCCAAAACTGATAAAAAAATATTTTTGCGGATTTCTCGGAGTCCGTTTACTTACCGTATCACGTACCTCCTTATTTTCACGATTCTGGAGTGTTCCGGAAGGACTCGTTTATGTGTTCTTTCGGTGTTAAAGTTCGGATAATACTACTTTCAACATTAATGGGCGTACCTGAGATATAATGTTTTATTCGTTGCCCATTGACAACCTTTGGGTTAGTACCTTCGGAATTATTTATTTTGATGGCTCCAGACCGATAAACCTCCTCGATGACATATGGGCCTTCCCATTTTGAGAGGAGTTTTCCTGCAAAGAATCTGAAATGAGAGTTGTACAAAAGAACATATTCTCCGACTTTAAACTCATGCTTTTGGATTCTTTTTTCATGCCATCTTTTAACTTTTTATTTGAATAATTTTGCATTTTCATAAGCTTGGGTTCTCCATTCATGTAATGAGCTAATATCAAATAACCTCTTTTCACCAGCAAGCTTGAAATCATAGTTGAGCTCTTTGACGATCCAATATGCTTTATGTTCTAACTCAAGAGGCAAATGCCAAGCTTTCCCTTAAACCATTTTATAAGGAGACGTACCCATAGGATTTTTATATGCTGTTCTATAAGCCCAAAGTGCATTATCTAATTTCTTAGACCAATTCTTCCTAGACCTATTGACAGTCTTCTAGAAAATTAATTTATTTCTCTATTGCTAAGTTCAACTTGACCACTAGACTGAGGATGATAAGGTGATGCAATTCTATGGTTAACATCATACTTGGCAAGCATTTTACGGAAAGCACCACGAATAAAGTGTGAACCACCATCAGTCATTAAATATTTAGGGACTCCAAACCTTGGGAAAATAACCTCCTGAAGCATTTTAATAGAGGTGTTGTGATTAGCACTACTGGTTGGAATAGCTTCTACCCATTTAGTAACATAATCAACAGCAACCAAAATATGTGTATACCCATTAGAGGAAGGAAAAGGTCCCATGTAATCAAATCCCCAAACATCAAATGGTTCAACAGCAAGTGAATAATTCATAGGCATTTCTTGATGCCTACCGATATTACCTATCCTTTGACATTCATCACAAGATAAGACAAACTTACGGGCATCATTGAAGAGAGTAGGCCAATAAAATCCAGATTGCAATACCTTATGAGCAGCTCTATCTCTAGCATGATGCCCTCCATAAGATTCGGAGTGACATTTCCGTAGGATTTGTCCCTGTTCATGCTCAGGTACACAATGTCTAATAATACCATCTACTCCTTCTTTATAAAGATGTGGGTCATCCCAAAAGTAGTGTCTTAAATCATAGAAGAATTTTTTCTTTTGTTGGTATGTAAAGCTAGGTGGTAAATAGTTAGCAACAATGTAATTAGCATAGTCAGCATACCAAGGAGTACCGTGAGCAACATTTATTGCAGCTAACTACTCATCAGGAAGACTATCATCAATAGGTAGTGGGTCATCAAGCACATCTTCAAGCCTAGATAAATTATTAGCTACTGGGTTCTTAGCTCCTTTTCTATCAATGATATGCAAATCAAATTCTTGTAACAAGAGAACCCATCGAATAAGTCTAGGTTTAGCATCTTTCTTTTCCATAATATATTTAATAGCAACATGGTCTGTGTGAACAGTTACTTTGGAATCAACAATATAAGGTCTAAATTTATCACAAGAAAACACCACTGCTAAGAATTCTTTTTTTTCAGTAGTAGCATAATTTCTTTGAGCACTGTCTAGAGTTTTACTAGCATAATGAATTACATTAAGTTTCTTATCAACTGTTTGTCCTAGAACAACACCAACAACACAATCACTAGCATACCACGTAATTTCAAAAGGCCAGTTCCAATCAAGTGGTTGAACAATAGGTGCAGAAATTAAGGCTTTCTTGAGTGTTTCAAAGGCTTCTAGACAATCATCGTCAATAACAAAGGGAATATCCTTTTGCAAGAGACTAGTGAGAGGCCTAGAAATTTTAGAAAAGTCTTTGATAAATCTCCTATAGAAACCAACATGACCTAGGAAGCTACGAATACCTTTTATATCTTTAGGACATGGCATTTTCTCAATTGCATCAGCCTTAGCTTTGTCCACTTCAATACCTCTTTCAGAAATTTTAGGACCCAACACAATGCCTTCATTAACCATAAAGTGGCACTTCTCCCAATTCAAGACAAGAGTTGTTTGTTCGCATCTCTGCAAAACTCGATCAAGATTGCTTAAACAATCATCAAAAGACTTCCCATAAACAGAAAAGTCATCCATGAAAACCTCAACAATCTTTTAACAGAAGTCAGAGAATATAGCAGTCATACAACTTTGAAAGGTAGCAGGTGCATTACATAAACCAAAAGGCATACGTCTATAAGCATAGGTTCCAAAAGGACAAGTAAAAGTGGTCTTTTCTTGATCAGGTTGAGAAACAGGTATTTGTGAAAATCGAGAATATCCATCAAGGAAGCAAAAGTGTGTGTGCTTAGATAATCTTTCAAGAATTTGATCAATAAAAGGCAAAGGGTAATGATCTTTTCCAGTTGCTTTGTTTAATTTTATAAAATCAATTACCATTCTATAGCCTGTAACAATTCTTTGTGGAATAAGTTCATTCTTATCATTGGGAACAACAGTTATACCTCCTTTCTTAGGAACACAATGAACAAGACTTACCCATCTACTATCAGCTATAGGATAGCACCTGCTTCCAGAAGTTTTAATATTTCCGTTCTTACCACTTCTTTCATCTTCGGATTTAACCGACGTTGGTGATCAACAACGGGTTTAGCATCAGATTCCATATTAATTTTGTGCTGACATAGAGTGGGACTAATGACCTTTAAATCATCAAGAGTATATCCAATAGCAGCTCGGTGCTTCCTTAGAACTTTCAATAATCTTTCTTCTTCATGTTCTGAAAGGTTAGCACTGATAATAACAGAATATATCTTATTTTCATCAAGATAAGCATATTTCAAAGTGTCTAGCAATTGTTTTAATTCAAACACATGATCACCTTTAGTTGGAGGAGGACCTCCTAGAGTTTAAATAGGCAAATTGTGTTTAAGCAGAGGACGTTGTTCAAAGAAAATCTTATCTATTTCATTTCTTTCATGCATATGTAAATCATTTTCATGGTCTAGCAAATATTGTTCTAAAGGATCAGTAGGTGGAACAGCAATAGAAGCAAGACCAATTAATTCATCCTTACTAGGCAATTCTTTTTCATGAAGCTTTCTACTAAACTTGGAAAAATTAAATTCATGAGGCTCATCACCAAAACTAACACCGATAGTTTGCTTCTCACAATCTATCTTAGTATTAACGCTGTTCAAGAAAGGTCTACCAAAGATAATGGGACAAAAGTCATCTTGTGGGGAACCAAGAACAAGAAAATCAGTAGGGTATTTAATTTTCCCACACAAGATTTTAAAGTAAACGGCAAAGTGATCTTCATAGTTTTATTTGGCCATTTTATTTCTGGTGCCGTTGCCGGGGAGGATCAAGTCAAGATAGTCTCCCGGCTCCGTACCATTTCTGGCGCTGTTGCCGGGGAGGATCTTCAACGTATACAAGGTTCCTAATCACAAATCTCATCTCCTCGCAATTTACATTATTTGCCATTTTCCTCTCGTTTTCCTCTCCCCCACTTCACAAAAAATTGCCGTTTTATTGGCCCCTCTTTTCCGTTCGCCGTTTTCTTACCGGATCTGTTTTGTGCGCATTCTTGCTTGCCGTTATTATCGTTATGGATAATCCTTCCTCTATTGTGTGCACTCCCGAGAACGAAGTTCTCAACTTTAAACAAAGGGGAGGAGAAAATCTGAAAGATGCTTGGTATAGAATTTGCAATGCTCATAACAGATCTATCCATAAGCAATCTACCATTGTTCTTCTTTGTTGCTTTTATGTGGGCATCACTACTTGGTATAGATTTGTCCTTGATATGATTACCGGTGGAAATTTCTTGATGTGTCCCTCTCTTGATGCTTTTAATGCTATGGGAAATTTAGTAGGCTCGCCACCTCTTATCATTAATGAAACAACTTTGACACTTGAGCATGTTATGGAAAGATTAGATGCTATTGAAAAGAAAATGCTTACTGAAGAGCATATTGAAAATTTGGAGAAAAATATGCATAATATTGCCACTAAAATTGGGTAAAAAACGGGAGAAGTTCTTAAGTTGTTAAAATAAAGGGAACCGTAATGCACGAAATAATTGAAGAAAGTCCATCTCAGATTGATAAACTGGAAGAAATCTTTAGTAATTTGAGCACGGCTTTTGCTTGCGCTAAAACTATTGAAAAAACTTCCGTAAAAATTGGCAAGACCCTAGTTACCAAGAATAAGGGTGCAACTTCTAGTAATAATGAAGATCTTAAGATGATTAGCATTCACCCGGATTTTGTTGAAGTTATAATGGATCCCTTTAGCAAAAATAAATTCTTTAAAGTTGTTCCTAGAAGCATTATCATTGAAAATCTTTATGCTAAATCTCTGAAGAATCCTAAGTGTTTGATTGAGGAGCTGGAGAAAGATGACAAAACTTAGATCCTTGCTTTATGCCTAGCTAGGGGCGTAAAACTATAGTGCTTGTTGGGAGGCAACCCAATGAATAAAATTTATTTTTGCTTTTTGCTTTCTGTTCTTGAGTGTTTGCACAATTATGCTACTGTTATGATTGTGTTTTTTGTGTTTTAGTTAGTGTTTGTGCCAAGTAAAGCCTTTAGGATCTTCTTGGGTGATAGTTGTTTGATCTTGCTGAAAAACAGAAACTTTTGCACTCACGAAAACAATTGTTAAAAATCACCAGAACGTGATAAAATGCCAATTTCTTTTGCAGTAGATTAATATACAAATTACCCAGGACGTCCTGATTTTTCAGAATTTTTGGAGTTCCAGAAGTATTCGAACAAATCAGATTGCTACAGACTGTTCTGTTTTGACAGATTCTGTTTGATTTGCGTTGTGTGCTTATTTTGATGGCTCTATAGTTTTCTTTGATGAGTTTTTGCCATAGAAAAGTTGGAATACAATAGATATAATGCAAAAATAAAATATGAATTGGTTTGATACAGCACTTATAGTAGTGATTTATTTTTCTTACACTAACGGATCTCACGAAGGTTTTGTTGAGTTTTGTGTGATTGAAGTTTTCAAGTTTTGGGTTATCTTACGATGGATGAAGGAATAAGGAGTAGAAGAGCCTAAGCTTGGGGATGACCCAGCATCCCAAGCTGTTATCCAAAAATGAGCAAACAACTAAGCTTGGGGATGCCCCCGAGTGGCATCCCCTCTTTCTTCTAACGACCATCGGTATTTTACTCGAAGCTATATTTTTATTCGTCACATACTATGTGTTTTGCTTGGAGCATCTTGTATGATATGAGTCTTTGCTTGTTTCATTTTGTGTTTTAAGTCTTGATCCCTTGCTGGACACACCTATTTGATAGAGCCAAAATTATGTCATGACTTGTTAGAATTGCTCTCTATGCTTCACTTAAATATTTTATGAGCTATGGACTTGATCTAGTGCTTCACTTATATCTTGTTGAGCACGGTGTGCTTTAGTATTTTTGAAGAAATGCTCTCTTACTTCACTTAGATTTATCTAAGAGTTAATAATTTTTTTAAGAAATTCTCTCTTGCTTCACTTAAATTAATTTGAGAGAAAGAAAAATTATGCTCATGATCTTCACTTATATTTGTTTGAGCTTATGAAAAGCAACACATGAAAATTAGTCCCAAAGTGATAGATATCCAAGAAGGATATAATAAAAACTTTCATGAAGATCATTGGACAAAATAAACTTGATTCTTATTAATAGTTTTGAGATATGATGATGTGTTGGTGCAACAAACCCTGGGTCTGTTGCCCAACTGTGCACAGGCACAAGATCGAGATTGGAGCCCAACTTAAGTCAGAGGTCGAAGAGCCAAGAGACTCAAAGAACCAACATGCAGGCCAGAGAGATCGAGATTGAGCCAAAGGAACAAGATATCGGCAAGAGAAGGGCCTCCCTTGCTGGGCAGATGAGCTCGACAAGGGGCCAGGCCACCACCAGGAGCAAGCAACCTAGACTCCCCAGCAGCGCCTGCTGGGGCTTGCGGGGCCTGAACCACCCTGCCAACCACACAAGTACGACCCACGTCGTCAATCAGTGCGGTGTCAAGCCGCAAGATGATTAAGTGGCAGCATTTGCCACATGGCAGCCGCCTCCTACAGAAGAAGCCCACAGATGACACCCGTCTAGCGACGTGTCAAGAGAATAGATGCGGAGTTGGCAAGATAAGCCCGGCAGGCCTTGCCAGGCAGCTAGTGATGTGACACAGAGCGGTGCATTTAATGCACCCTGTTAGCCCGTAGAGTTAGGTATGATAGCACTATTTGCTATCATATCAGTGGGTAATGACTGTTTTGCCATTGTGGTGACCCCTTAATCTATAAAAGGAGGCCCATGGCAATCGTAGGAAGGGGTTAGAGGGTTGGAAACTTGACAAACCCAAGCCGCCTTACACGTGTGTGTCACCGTAGCCCTGAGGCAGGCCTTGCCGGGCAAGTGTACCACGCACCACCACGTTCATTTCCACCATCAATCCACCAAAGCGGCGGCTCGTACCTGGGTAAATTGCTTGTGTGCTCTCTACCGCGCTACCGTGCGCTGATCTGCTCTTTGTGCAACGCGACGTCCCCCGCCGAACCAACAAGGGGCCGCCCGGTCCCATAGGTGGCCGCGGATATCCCGTGACATGATGTGATATGTCAGTTATGTTGATGAGTAATTATGCTTTAGTCAGAATATTGGTGTTAAGGTTTGTGATTCCCTATGCAAGCACGAGGTCACTCCAACAATTCGCAACATCAAGGTCACAAAGATGTTAGTGGATGGTGGGGCCGGGTTGAACCTGATTTCCCCAGTAGTTATTAACAAGCTTCAGATAGGAGAGGAAGAGCTGGAGGTTACCGGCACGTTTCAAGGAGTCAATCCCGGCAGGAGACGTCCCAAGGGAAAGATTACATTGCCGGTGATGTTTGGGGGAGAGGTGAACTATAGGACTGAGAAAATAGTGTTTGATGTGGTTGAGCTCCCCCTGCCGTATAATGGGATTCTGGGTTGACCGGCCTTGGCCAAGTTCATGGCAGCATCCCACTATGCTTACAACACTTTGAAGATGCCTGGGCCGTTGGGAGTCATCACCATCCCATCAGATGAGAAGGATGCGACTATCTGCATGGACATGATGTATCGGGATGCCGTCGCAGTAGAGGCTGCGGCAGCAACGGTCCCCGCCAAGGAAAGAAGAGGGACTATAGGACCTCCGACAAGGAGTCCGGGAAGCGTGCCCCCTCCAAGTGCACGGCACCCGTTGACGACGTGTCGGAGTGTTCCAACAGCAAAAGATCCAAGGTTGCAGGACCCCAAGTGAAGAAGGTCCCGGCAGGGCTGGCTGGTGTTGATGGTACTTTCACCATCAGCGCCACCCTTGACGACAAATAGGAAAGCGCGCTCATTTCCTTCCTGCGGGCGAATATCGATGTGTTTGCCTAGCAACCATCTGATATCCCTGGTGTTCCCAGGGAAGTAATCGAGCACCACCTTGCTGTCTGCCCACATGCCCGACCCGTCAACCAGAAAGTTAGGAAGCAAGCCTTGGAGCGGCAGCAGTTCATTGCCGAGGAAATCAAGAAGTTAGAAGCAGCTGGATTGGTCAGAGGAGTAATGCATCCTACATGGTTGGCGAACCCAGTGGTAGTTCGGAAGGCGAATGGGAAGTGGAGGCTTTGCATTGATTTCACAGATCTCAATAAGGCTTGCCCAAAGGACCCGTTCCCCTTGCCGCGCATTGATCAGATTGTGGATTCCACTTCAGGTTGTGATCTGCTCTCCTTTTTGGATGCTTACTCCGGATACCACCAGATCTTCATGTCATAAGAGGACGAGGAGAAAACATCATTCATCACTCTGTGTGGTACATACTGTTTTGTCCGCATGCCTTTCGGATCGAAGAGTGTTGGGTCTACTTTTGCAAGAGCAGTCCAGATCGGTTTTGAACCACAGCTACACAAACACATAGAAGCCTATATGGATGACATTGTGGTCAAGACCAAGGATAAGGCCACCCTTATCCAGGATTTGGAGGAGACATTTGCTAATCTGCGCAAGATCAACTTGAAGCTCAACCCGGAGAAGTGTGTATTCGGTGTTCCCTCCGGCAAGCTACTTGGATTATTCGTGTCTCACCGGGGGATTGAAGCCAACCTCGACAAGATCAAGGCCATTGAGCAGATCCAAGCACCAAGGACAGTCAAGGATGTAAGGCACTTGACGGGATGCGTTGCCGCGCTAAGCAGATTCATCTCCAAATCCGCCGAGCGTGCCCTGCCGTTCTTCAAACGTTTGAAGAAGGCAGGGCCAATGAAATGGACCCCGGAAGCAGATACAACCTTACAAGAGTTGAAGGCTTACCTGTCATCTGTGCCCACCTTGGTTGCGCCCAAACCTCAAGAGCCGTTACTGCTTTACTTGGCAGCAACCAACCAAGTGGTCAGTGCAGCCTTGGTAGCACATCGAGAAGTGGATGAAGCAGAGAGCGGCCAGACCGTGGCAGAGTCAGAAGAGGATCAGAACAGCAGTACGCACGGAAATGAGTGCGACCCCAAGGACGCGGCAAGGAAGAAAGTGGTGCACACCCAGTATACTTCGTCGGCTCCTTGTTACAAGGAGCTAGATCGAGGTACTCTGGTGTGCAAAAGTTGATCTTTGGCCTCGTCATGGCCTCAAGGAAACCGTGCCACTACTTCCAAGCCCATGAGATCACGGTTGTTACTCGTTTTCCATTGCAGAGGATACTTCGAAACCCTGAGGCTACTGGCAGAATAGTGGAGTGGGCTTTGGAGTTATCCGGCTTTGGAGTTATCCAGCTTTGGTCTGAAGTTTGAGAGCACTTCAACCATTCAGAGCAAGGCGCTGGCAGAGTTTTGCAGAATGGACGCCAACCCCTGATGAGGAAGCAACAGAAACAACTCTGCCCGGCAAGGAATCCCCCCAAGAATGGATTATGTATTTTGATGGCGCTTTTTCCCTACGAGGTGCAAGAGCTGGCATGCTTCTTGTTGCCCCCTCCGGGGAGCACCTGAAGTACGTCGTCCAAATGCACTTTGCCCGGGAAGAAGCCACCAACAATACAGCTGAGTATGAAGGGCTCCTTGCCGGGCTCAGGATTGCAACGGAATTGGGAATCAAGAAGCTGATCATTCGAGGAGATTAACAGTTAGTGGTGAGACAAGTCAACAAGGATTACCAAAGCCCATTGATGGAAGCATACGTTGAGGAAGTAAGGAGGTTGGAGGAGCGCTTTGACGGGTTGCAAACAGAGCACATACCCCGTGCAGAAAACAACATAGCTGATCACCTGTCAAAGTGTGCTGCGTAGAAGCTTCCTGTGGAACCATGAACTATTGTTCTCCACCTCTCTCAACCCTCCGTATCACCAACCACAATGGCCCGGTGAAAGTGCAACTATCCCTGGGTGGTTTTGGTAATTCCTAACAACATATAGCTCATTGAGCAAATGCTATTTCAAGATAAATATTTCAGGAAAGCTCAATGATTGGAATGTCATGGATTAGAAAGTGGACCCCTCAAAATGCTAAGGACAAAAGATTGGCTCAAGCTCAAAGCACAAGACACTACATTTTCATTTTAGTGATCCAAGATCACATTGAGTCCATAGGAAAAGCCAATACTATCAAGAGGGGGTGAGGTGTTGCTTAATGAGTTTCTTGCTCAAAGTGCTTAGTGATATGCTCCAGAACCCTCAACTACTTTCTCACATCCACATATGTCCCAACCCAAAAGTCATACTCGGCCCCACGAAACTTTCTATCCGGCGCCACCGAGTTCAGTTGACATAGACACTGCCAGAAACCCTAGTCTTTTAGGTCTCGCCGATAGGGATCTCGGTCTCACCGAGATGGGATTGTAATCACTCTGTTTCCCTTCGTAACGTTTTGGTCAAACCGAGATGAGCGATCGGTCCCATCGAGTTTGCAATGCAAACTCTCTGTTTCCCTTTTGTAATGTTTCGGTCCAACCGAAATGAGCGAATCGGTCCCACCGAGTTTGCCTTTCCAACTCTCTGTTAGCCTATTACCAAAATCGGTCTCACCGAGTTTGTGTAATCGGTCTCACCGAGATTACGTTATGCCCTAACCCTAATGAAATCGGTCCCACCGAGTTGACATGTCGGTCCCACCGAAATCCTAACGTTCACATTATGAACTAAATCGGTCCGACCGAGTTTCTTGATTCGGTCCCACCGAGTTTGGTGATTTGTGTGTAACGGTTAGATTTTGTGTGGAGGTTATATATACCCCTCCACCAACTCTTCATTCGTGGAGAGAGCCATCAGAACATGCCTACACTTCCAACATACATTTTCTGAGAGAGAACCACCTACACTTGTGTTGAGGTCAAGATATTCCATTCCAACCACATAAATCTTGATCTCTAGCCTTCCCCAAGTTGCTTTCCACTCAAATCTTCTTTCCACCAAATCCAAATCCTGTGAGAGAGAGTTGAGTGTTGGGGAGACTATCATTTGAAGCACAAGAGCAAGGAGTTCATCATCAACACACCATTTGTTACCTCTTGGAGAGTGGTGTCTCCTAGATTGGCTAGGTGTCACTTGGGAGCCTCCGTCAAGATTGTGGAGTTGAACCAAGGAGTTTGTAAGGGCAAGGAGATCGCCTACTTCGTGAAGATCTACCCGAGTGAGGCAAGTCCTTCGTGGGCGACGGCCATGGTGGGATAGACAAGGTTGCTTCTTCGTGGACCCTTCGTGGGTGGAGCCCTCCGTGGACTCGCGCAACCGTTACCCTTCGTGGGTTGAAGTCTCCATCAACGTGGATGTACGATAGCACCACCTATCGGAACCACGGATAAAAAATCTCCGTGTCAACATTGCGTTTGCTCCCTCAAACTCCTCCCTTTACCTTCATATGCAATTGTTTTACATTCCGCTGCTATACTCTTAGAATTGCATGTGTAGGTTGATTGCTTGACTTGTGCAAAGTTGCTAAAATCTGCCAAGAACTAAAATTGGGAAAAGGCTAGATTTTTATTTGGTCAAGTAGTCTAATCACCCCCCTCTAGACATACTTTCGATCCTACAAGTGGTATCAGAGCTTTGGTCTCCATTTGCTTTGATTTCCATAGCTTTTGGTGGTCATAGCCTTGGTTTCACAACCTAGGAGAGTATGGCATCTAGCGAGGGAAATTACCACCGTAGAGGTCCTTACTTTGATGGTACAAATTTTGCTAGTTGGAAGCATAAGATGAAAATGCATATTCTTGGACATAACCCCGCCGTTTGGGCTATTGTGTGTATTGGCTTGCAAGGTGAATTCTTCGATGGGAGAGAACCAAACCGTGAAGCTACCGCGGAAGAGTTGAAGATGCTACAATACAATGCTCAAGCTTGTGATATTCTCTTCAACGGATTGTGCCCCGAAGAATTCAACAAAATCAGCCGTCTTGAGAATGCAAAGGAAATTTGGGATACTTTGATTGATATGCACGAAGGTACCGATTCCGTCAAGGAATCCAAATTGGATGTGCTCCAAAGTCAGCTTGACAAGTTCAAAATGAAGGATGGTGAAGGCGTCGCTGAAATGTACTCTAGGCTTGCTCTCATCACAAATGAGATTGCCGGCTTAGGAAGTGAAGAGATGACCGATAGATTCATCATCAAGAAGATCCTAAGAGCCTTGGATGGAAAATATGATACCGTGTGCACATTGATCCAAATGATGCCCAATTACAAAGATCTCAAGCCAACGGAAGTTATTGGAAGAATTGTTGCTCATGAGATGTCACTCAAGGATAAGGAAGAGCTTCACAACAAGTCAAGTGGTGCTTACAAAGCCTCGTGTGATGCTCCCACATCATCAAGTGAGAAGCAAACCTTCAATGAAGAATTGAGTCTAATGGTGAAGAACTTCAACAAGTTCTACAAGAGTAGAAGCAAGGAAAGAAGTTCCAAGTCAAGGTCCTACGATGACAAAAGATCTTCTAGTCGTGAGCGTAATTGCTACAATTGTGGAAGACCCGGACACTACTCCAATGAGTGTACGGCTCCCTACAAAAGAAGAGAAGATTCTCCCAAAAGAAGGAGTAGAAGAGAAGAATCACCATCAAGAGAAGGAAGGAGTAGAGATGATCGTTATGAACGAAGACCCACTCGGAGAAGCAAGGATTCGGAAAGGAAGGACAAGTCATCAAGGAGCTACACAAAATAAAGACATCAAGCTCATGTTGGTGAATGGGTATCTGGTTCCGACTCTGATCATCACTCCGAAAGAAGTTATCACTCCGACTCCGAATATACTCAAGATGAAGGTGTTGCCGGACTAGCACTTGTGTCAACCAACTCCTACGACATATTTGACTCACCAAATGAAGGAATTGGGAGATGCTTCATGGCTAAAGGTCCAAAGGTAACACACCCCGAGTATGTTGATTTCAATAGTGATGAAGATGATTTGCTAGGAGATGATGATTTACTTGTTGACAACTCTAGTTATTAAAACTATGATGATCTTGCTATCAATCATGATAATCAAGATAAAATGAATGATGATGATAAGAAGGAGATTGAGCGTCTAACTAAAGAACTAAACACTCTTAAGTTAGCTCATGAAACTACCTTGGAAAATCATCGAGAACTTTTAAAGATTCATGATAAGCTACGCTTTGAAAAGCTCAACCTTGAGCAAGAACATGAGTTTTTAAAGGCAATCAATGATGATCATCGCAAGAAAAGTTTTTCTTACATTGCCAAGCGTTTACTCTTGTCTACTTACATGCCACAAGTTAAATCTAGCAACAAGAACAAGAAAGATTCTTCATCTAGTAGTAACAACAATCATGCTAAATCCAATGATGTTGCCTCTAGTAGTTCTCTTGATTCCACTAATGATTCTCTTAGCCAAGTTACACTTGAGCAAGAAAATAGCTTATTGAAGGGAATTATAGAGAAAGGTGTTTACAAGAGCCTTGCCGGAAGTAAGCAATTTGAGGAAATTGTACGCAAGCAAGGAAGACACCGGAAGAATCAAGGTGTTGGTTTTGAACGAAAGTTCAATGACAATGGAGTTGAGTGGGAAGAAGATCAATACCCCAAGACGAAGTTTGTTCCTCAACAAGAGAAGTATGATCCTACTTCTTTCAAAGGAACACAAGCTCAAGATGATCTTCCACCACAAGACCACAAGCAAAAAGGCAAGGACAAGCTTCAAGAGGAGATTGATGCATTTGAAGAAGCACCCAAGGCCTTGGTCAAGTGGATTCCCAAGACTACATCAAGTTCTACTTCATCAAGTACGACTACAACTCCAAGGATTCCCATCAAGATGGTGTGGATCCCGAAGAAGAAGAACTAGAGAGTTCTTGAGGATGACTCCGCCAACATACTTCACTCTCATCATTTTGGCAAGGACAAGTGCAAACAACTTTCATATCTTGCACTAGTTCAAGGAGTCACAAACCCTCTTGTTGATACGACAAGGGACAAGGTAACCTAATGCTTTCATGGACATCATCTTATGTACACATCACTCTATGTCTATGGATATCCTTGTTTGTTCCTCGTGGGACTAACCCGTGTAGGTATTGAAAGTGCAACTCACTCCAATGGATTGCTCCGAATGATCTACATCAACATTGAGCATCCACATCTTCAACACCTACATGAAGTCATCATCGACAAAACCCAAGGTTAGTTCAGCCCTCTTAGGGGGGATATCACATCTAGGGGGAGCTTTACTCTAATCAATTGAGCTAAAGCAACTCTAATGATGTGAGCACAACAATGCTTTATGTAAAAGTGGCAACCCCACTGGTGCTTAAACAATGAGTATGACCTATGATCAAATGTTCTCATTTGACTCCTAAGTCAATATACTCATATATAGATGACCTAGTCATCGCCAAATTGCTTGATAGATGCTAGAGTGTTTGTGCATTCTTTGTCACATATTTCTTTTGTCGGTTTATTGTGTGAGCATGTTGGATGCATATTTTACTCATTCAAGGACATCCATTTGTTGCCTTGATTGTTTGGATTTTTCTCTTTTGTGAAATGGATGGACAAGAATGCCTAAGAACTCCCTCTAGCTATCTATGCTTTTCTCGTCTCAAACTCTATTCATGCTACATCACAAAGTTTGACCAAGTCTGATTCGAACCACTCTGTGTGAGGAGCACTCGGAGTCCCCGATTCGTCATAGACATAAACTTCCAAAACCTCTTTGTGCATTTCGGTCTGACCGGTTCATCCTTTTCAGTCCTACCGAGTTGCAGTAACTGCCTGCAGTTTTGCATCTCGGTGCCACCGAGTTGTTCCACTCGGTCACACCGACAGGGTCAGGTTATATATACCGACGGGTTAAATTTTGGAAATTTTTCCGAAACCCTTCACCCACGCGTAACCTGCTCTGCCTTTTCGGGTCTCCGGATCGTCTTCTCGCCGCCAGCGACCTCCCGCCGCTAGTCTCCGCCACCGTCAACGGCAATCTACTCCGCCGTTGCCGCCGTAGCGAACACTCGCCGCTCTAGGGTAAGTGTTCGATCCCTTGTGCTGTCTTTTTCACTCCGATTCCTAGCACAAGGACAATGCCATGTTTCTTGCCACGATTGAGATTGATCCATCTAGCTAAAACTTCCTTAGGTCTAGATTGATTCAAAAAATTTAGGGTTAGCTCTCCGCAGAACTCATCTCGGACCGACCGAACTATAGAAATCGGTCTCACCGATTCGGCCTTGGCCATTGCACATGCGCTCTTCGGTCTGACCGAAACGTGCAAATCGGTGTGACCGAGTTCAAGATTCTGTGAAACCCTAGCAATATCGGTGCCACCGAACTGTGACTCGGCCCTGCCAAGTTCACTAGTTTAGGTTCCAAGTGTTGCTTCGGTATCACCGAGTTTGTCAATTCGGTAGCTCCGAGATCACTTCTGTAGAGAACTAAAACTAAACTTTTTGACTCAATTGTTTTGCAAAACTCCTGTACTTTGTGATGCTCATCTTCTCTACCTCATCTATAATCTATTCACAGGGTCTGCTGACAGTTTGCCTGCAAGATGTCTGACCAAAGCAACAGCCAGAACAAGTCTGAACAGCAGGTGCAGATGAGTGAGGGTTCTGATCCCTCTAGCAGCTATGATGAAGGCAGCAGGAGCACACCTAGTAACTTGCCAAAGGCAGCTACCAGGACAAGGAAGAAGAAAAATTCTGATTCAGAGGATGAAGATTATGTGACTGTAGAAGATGAAGCCACTTCAAGGAAAAAGGTGCTGAAAAGGGAGTATGGCACAACTGCTGCAAGTAAGTCAGGAATGAAAACAAAGGCTCCAGCAAGAAGAGTTCCAATGTCAAAGCCAAGGAAAGTTGCCACAGGTGAAACCATGAAGTTCACCATTGAATCTGAAGAAGAAGCAGCTGGTGAGGATAAGAAGAAGAAAAGGGCAAGAACCACTACTGCCAAAGTTCTTGGCAAGCCCTCAATGAGGATTGTTTCTAAAGAAGAAGAAGAACAGGAGGATGCTGCACCAGCACCCAAAGCTCAGAAGCTCATGGGGGATGCAATCAGATTAGGGGCTGCTCCATCTAAGCCCAAAGCTGCTCCCAAGGCTGCTGCTCCAGCTCCAAAGCCTAAACCCAAGAGAAGCACTAGAAACATTCCTGCTGAGGAGAAAAACAAGGCCCCAGTGCCTGAGGCTGCTGAAGAAGAGGAAGATGCCTCACTTGTTTTGAGAAAGCTCAAGCCCAAGATCCCTGACCACAATGATGCACATCCCGTTGCAGAAAACATGAAGATCAGGAAGGATGCAGGACTGAGATTATGGAGACAGTCTGATCCATATGCTGTCAGGAGAAGAACTGCTATTGACTACAGGTTTCACACTAAGGAACATCAAGACTTTTAAGAGACAATTTTGCTTGACAAGAAGCCCATTGTGTGTGACATGAGATGGGTTGTCTGGGAGTACATCAAGAAGAATGAAGATCACTATCCAAGAGTATATGACAGCTTCAAAGCATGTGGAGTTGATACATTTGTTGCCCATAAGCTCACCAAGTGGAATGATGAGCTGATCATGCATTTTTACTCCACTGCCCACTTCTATCTAGATGGAAGGATAGTTTGGATGTCTGAAGGTACAAGGTACCAACCCACTGTTGAAGAATGGGCTCAGTTGATCAATGCTCCGGAAGAAAATGAGGATGACTTGGATGTATATGCTGAGAAGAAGAAAGACCACAACACTATGACACACATGTACAGAGAGATCCCAGATGATGCTTTGGAGAATCACAAGTTTGGATCTGTCCACTTCTTGTTATCTGTTCTGCCTACCATAAATTGGATCCTAAGGCACACTTTGCTACCCAAGTCAGGCGATCACAAGATGATCAGAGGACATGCTATCAACTTGCTACATTTGTTTGATGTGCCTCAAAAGTTCAAAGTCATGAGTCTGATTGTGGAAACAATCAAAAGGACATCAGCTGATCAGAAGAGAAGTTGTGGGTATGCCCCACACATTCAGGTGCTCATCAACTCAAAGATGGGCACATGCACATATCTGTTGGATAAGGAGCATCTACCCTTATATCCTGAGTTTGAAGACAACACTATAGTCATGACTGAGAATGAACCATCATCAGCTCAAGCACATGAGAAGAGAGAGAAGGCAAGGGGAGAGAAAGCTGCAAATATGCCAACTGTTGAAGAGGCATCTCAAGTCTTCCTGAAGAGCAAGCAAGATCAGTTAGCATATCTAATCCAATCCACCTTGAGGATTGAGAAGGGCTTGGCCACCCTGACTCAAAACCAGGAGAGCTTGGAGAGGATTATAGAGGCCAAATTCTATGATCTTGATCTGAATGTAATTGAGATCCAAACTGTAGTTGAGAAGCTTCAGGAGGAAGCAGAGGAGAAGAAGGGCAAGTCTACTACAGATGCTTTTGCTAGAGTACCCAGAGGACAAAGATCTGCTGCAGTGCCCGTGACAGATACTCGAGCTACAGCATCAGCACCAGCAGCTACAGCTCCAGTGCCACCTCTAGCAGCCACTCCACCAGCTCCAGCTACATCATCTGAAGCCTTCGTCCTTGGAGTTCTCTCAACACCACCTCCCGAAGATCAAGCCTGAGAGATGTTTAGCACTATGCATTTTTGAACTTTTTGGTAACTTGTTGCCAAAGGGGGGGAAATGTATAGATCATAGGCTTCGAGAGAGAGTGTTGCTTTTTTATCTCTCTTGCTATTTTGGTTGGAACTTTTTATTGTGTGCTTGTGTGAGATACTTTATGTCCTTGTGAGATACTAGTTTGATCATGTGTTTGATCATATACTACCCTTAATGCTTGTTGGATGATATTATCTTTTATATCTCATATATGATCATTCACTTGTTTGGTGATGAGTGCATGCTTTTAATTTCTATCATTTTGAGCGCTCCACCAAGATGTATGTGACATGGAAGAGTAACCCATGAGCCTAATCGATTGTGCATTTGCATTCAAAAGCAATTTTTAAATAATGCACAAATTTAGGGGGAGCTCTTGCTTATCACATACTTCTCAAAGCGACGATGTTTTTCAATCTTATTATTCTTTGTCGAAGCTTTGATCTATATGTTGTCATCAATTACCAAAAAGGGGGAGATTGAAAGTGCAACTATCCCTGGGTGGTTTTGGTAATTCCTAACAACATATAGCTCATTGAGATGGGATTGTAATCACTCTGTTTCCCTTCGTAACGTTTCGGTCAAACCGAGATGAGCGATCGGTCCCACCGAGATTGCAATGCAAACTCTCTGTTTCCCTTTTGTAACATTTCGGTCCAACCGAAATGAGCGAATTGGTCCCACCGAGTTTGCCTTTCCAACTCTCTGTTAGCCTATTACCAAAATCGGTCTCACCGAGTTTGTGTAATCGGTCTCACCAAGATTATGTTATGCCCTTACCCTAACGAAAGCGGTCCCACCGAGTTGACATGTCGGTCCCACTGAAATGCCTAACGGTCACATTATGAACTAAATCTGTCTGACCGAGTTCTTTGAATCGGTCCCACCGAGTTTGGTGATTGGTGTGTAATGGTTAGATTTTGTGTGGAGGCTATATATACCCCTCCACCCACTCTTCATTCGTGGAGAGAGCCATCAGTACATGCCCACACTTCCAACATACATTTTCTGAGAGAGAACCACCTACACTTGTGTTGAGGTCAAGATATTCCATTCCAACCACATAAATCTTGATCTCTAGCCTTCCCAAGTTGCTTTCCACTCAAATCTTCTTTCCACCAAATCCAAATCCTGTGAGAGAGAGTTGAGTGTTGGGGAGACTATCATTTGAAGCACAACAGCAAGGAGTTCATCATCAACACACCATTTGTTACCTCTTGGAGAGTGGTGTCTCCTAGATTGGCTAGGTGTCACTTGGGAGCCTCCGTCAAGATTGTGGAGTTGAACCAATGAGTTTGTAAGGGCAAGGAGACCGCCTACTTCGTGAAGATCTACCCTAGTGAGGCAAGTCCTTCGTGGGCGACGGCCATGGTGGGATAGACAAGGTTGCTTCTTCATGGACCCTTCGTGGGTGGAGCCCTCCGTGGACTCACGCAACCGTTACCCTTCGTGGGTTGAAGTCTCCAGCAACGTGGATGTACGATAGCACCACCTATCGGAACCACGGATAAAAAATCTCCGTGTCAACATTGCATTTGCTCCCTTAATCTCCTCGCTTTACCTTCATATGCAATTGTTTTACATTCCACTACTATACTCTTAGAATTGCATGTGTAGGTTGTTTGCTTGAATTGTGCAAAGTTGCTAAAATCTGCCAAGAACTAAAATTGGGAAAAGGCTAGATTTTTATTTGGTCAAGTAGTCTAATCACCCCCCTCTAGACATACTTTCGATCCTACACCCGGAAAAGGAGAAAGTTGGACTACGGTAAGCCTCTCCCGATCGAGCCATCCGCTCCCGGCAGAGACCCTACCGGAAACAACTCCTCACAGCCTACCGGACCACCCCCTCCAGCCGGGCCTATGGACCCTGCGAACGAGGCTGGTGCTCCCGCAGCCGAGGAGGTGCCGCTAGTCCTCGTTGCCGAGCCTCGGGCTCCAACTTGGGCAAGGCACATCGTCCGCTTCCTCCAAACCGGAGAACTCCCCGGCGACCCAGATGAAGCTGAAAAAGTAGCCCGGAGGGCCAGTATGTATCAGTTTGTCGATTACACTCTGTACAGAAGGAGGCCTAATGGTGTGAAATTGAAGTGTGTCTTCCGGGAGGACGGAAAGGAACTGTTGGCTAAGGTTCACAGAGGAATGTGCGACTCACACATTGGATCAAGGGCATTAGTTGGGAAAGCATTTTGGCAAGGATTCTATTGACCCACAGCCCTCCAAGACGCAGTTGAGCTCGTCACGACATGTGAAGCCTGTCAGTTCCATTCCAAGAAAACACACCTGCCTGCCCAAGCTCTTCAGACAATCCCTCTGTCATGGCCATTTTCGGTCTGGGGGCTCGATATCGTCGGCCCCTTCCCCCGAGCAATCGGGGGCTTTGAATTCTTGTTCGTCGCCATCGACAAGTTTACAAAGTGGCCAGAAGTGACTGCCGTGAGGAAGGTGACTGCTCAGTCAGCTATCAAGTTCTTGAAAGAATTGGTGTGTCATTTCGGAGTTCCGGCAAGGATCATCACTGACAACGGCACCCAATTCACGAGCCACGCCTTCATGCAATATTTTCAGACCCTCGGATGCAAGATCTCATTTGCCTCTGTGGCACACCCCGGAGCAATGGACAAGCTGAGAAGGCGAACGCTGAAGTGCTTCATGGACTCAAGACAAGGACTTTCGATACGATGCAGAAGCACGGCAGGCGGTGGATTGAGGAGCTGCCGGTAGTTCTCTGGTCCCTCAGAATGACACCTAATCGAGCTACCGGGCAGACTCCCTTCTCCCTGGTCTACGGGGCAGAAGCAGTTATCCCCATAGAACTCATTTATGGGTCTCCTCGGGTGCTCGCCAACAATGAAGTAGCGCAAGATCAGCACCGGCGTGACGACGCTGTGCTACTCGAGGAGAACCGTTTCCGGGCCGCTACGCGTGCTGCACGCTATCAGCAAGCCCTGCGTCGCTATCACAGCCACAGGGTTCGTGCCCGGAGTTTTGAGGAAGGTGACCTTGTCCTTAGGCGCGTTCAGTCCGCCAAGGGTATACACAAGTTATCACCAAAGTGGGAAGGCCCTTTCCGGGTAGTACGAGTCTCCAGACCCGGCGCAGTCCGTCTGGAGACCAGAGATGGTACACCGTTGCAAAACTCATGGAACAATGAGCATCTCCGTAAGTTCTACCCGTAAGGCGCAGAGGCTACCGGGCCCTGCCCGGCAGCCACCCATTGTACATGGCATTGTCGAAGTTGCATGTAACCCCTTGTACAAGCCGGGGCGATGACCCCATGCAAGAGAAAATAAAGAAGCGTTGTAGGGGGCCCCAACTAAGATTGCATGCATGCACAAGCACACCCAGATCACTGCATAAGCACTTCATGAGCATTTGCATATGCATATAGATAGGATTGCATCCTGCATTCACTCTCATCTGCATGGAGTTGCAGGTTCTTGCCGTGAACCTGGCTTCGACAAAGGACGAGAAGATTGCACGGACGGCGATCCCCGGCAAGCCAAACAGATAAGTTCACCTCTTGTCCATTAGTATTCTATAAAGCTACAACTTTGCATGAGAAAACCTCGCCCCTCTCTCTTTGAAACTTAGGTGCTCCAATCCATGACACGAACGCTACTTCGGTCAGGATGGTCATAGTGGCCTTTGGGAAAAAGGAGTTGGCGGGGGGCTGGCCTCTCTGTCTGTTACCCGGCAGACATAGTTCTTCGGCAGACAAAGAGGGTGCTGGCAGGATATCCTGCCGGGGAAAACTCGTTTATTCTATTAAAGAGGCACTTTGCCTCTGCATGAACATACACATGCACGGGTTCCTGGCAGGATTCATCCTTTTCATTCATATGAAGTTGCAAGTACAAGCATTACAGAATACAAAGATGGACTCAAGGGATTACATTATTTGAATTAAAATTTGGCGATTGCCTACAGATTTAAGATCAAAAAAAGGTAAGTGCCTCGTTACGCCTTTGCCCTGTCCATCCCTCGCAGGAAGAGATCGAGAGGGCCGGGGGCGAGCACAGCTAGGATTCGGCGCCTCCCCAGGATTAGGACGGCGCTGCTCCCCAGCAAGGAGGAAGAAACGGAGGGCAGGCATGGGTGGTGACGCTGCCGGAGGACCGGATGGGAGGCACGGAGTCACCGGCAAACACGACTCGTCGGAACGGTCGTCCTCGTTCTTGACGCGTCGTGGGTTGCCGCTGCCGTCCACATCACTACCACCTGAAGACCTCGGCGCGGCCACCACGCCGGACACCATGCTCCCTATACTCTTCCATAGAGAGCATGGTCGTCCCCAGGAGCCCTGGCATTTGAAGTTTCCGCACGTATTGAAGACGCGTGAGAAAACAAAGAGCCTCCCTGATCAACAGGGTGACCACACCCCAGAGGAGCCAGGTTCGCCCCCGTTAGCAGCGAATAACTCCTACGACTCCTGCCCGACGCCAGCCGAAGAGGTAGAACAAGGAGCGGTCGGCTACCATGCGCCATGCTCACCTCAAGCCGCGGCATGGTGCCAACCGCATCCCCTCTCACTAAGGTCAAGGCTACGGGTGACACGGCGATAGATACGCCGGGATTGCTGCTCCCGGCCTCAACGCCGCGTCGCCCGAAACTTCCTCTCAGATCTGAAGGAGATCCCAAGCAGAAGCCCGGGGGCTGGCCCCGGGCCCTTCTCTCCAGCATTACCAAAAGAAGCAGAGGACCAGAAAAGAAGGAGAAGGATGCAGAGGTGGATGACTCCGCCTTCCTCCGCCCCTCCTTTTATAGGCAGGCCGGGGAAGGGGACCGCTCCATCAACGGGCAACCGCCGCCCTCCTCCGCCAATTCTAGACAGGCAGGCCCTCTTCAAGATGCTATTCCGCACCACGCGCCTCCGTTACCTACCCCACGCTATGCATGCAACATACGTGGCTAAGGATAAGAGCGCGCTGTGGGAAGAGTAAATTGGTGGTTTCTACCCCGTGCATTAAAGTCATTCACGGGCCATCACTGCCGCGGCCCCACCACTGTTGGCTTTACACCACACGCGGGGGAATCGGAAACCGCCCCTGTAACACCCCGGATTCGATGTGCCAGGTGTCTTCCAGTTATTCGTTGTTGTTGCCATGTCATTTGCTTGCGTGTTGCATTTTTCCATGTCATCATCTGCATTTCTTCTGCATGTTTTTCAAAAACTTGCATCCGTTCGGGTTCCCCCGGTTTTCTCCGTTGTCCGTTCAGAGTTCAGTCACACTTGCCGCACCTGTCACCCCTCTCAGACCTTGTTTCGTGTGCGGGAGAAAACGTTCTCGGAATGGGTCGAGATTTGCCGAGTGGCCTTGGTATATCACCGGTAGACCGCCCGTCAAATTTCGTTCCATTTGGAGGTCGTTTGAAGCCCCAATGGTTAACTGAAAACCCCTTCTCTTTGCAGCCCAGCACCCCTCCCAAAAGCCCACCTAACCCATCCAAACCCCCTCCATGCTCTCGGTCGTTCGATCACGATTGTGTGGGCGAAAACCGCACCTTATTTGGACTCTCCTAGCTCCTTCTACCTATATAAAGGCCTTCCCCTCCCCAAATCACGCATGAATCCTACCCTAACCCTAGATCAAATCCCCTCCACGCCACCGGACATGTCCGACCGCCGCCGGACGTCCACCGGCGCCGCTCCCGGCCAATCCAGGCACGCCGCGTGGCGCTCCGCCGCCCACCGCCGCCGCGGCCCGGGGAGCCCAGGGAGGGCCCGCGTGAGCCCGCCGCCGCCCAGCGCCTCCGCCTCCAGGCCCGAGCTGCCCGATCCCGCTCCGCCACCTCGCCGGCGCTGCCCCGCACGCCCGTCGCCGGACCGCGCCGCCCCGCCGCCGCCGGGCTCCGCCCTCGCCGCCCGCAGGCACCCGCCGCCGCCGGAGCTCGCCGACTCCGCCGCGGTCTTCCCCGCCGGCGCCTGGCGCTCCTCACCGGACCCAGGAGCTCGCCGGCGCCGTCTCCTCGCCGGATCGGGTCGGGGTGGATGAGACCCACCCGTCCCCCGATCCAAACACGCCGTCCCCGCCCTGGATCTCTCCGTCCCGAACCGCTCCGTCCTGTTGACTTTTCTGCGAGGTGGTTATTTTCGTCTGTCCCAAAAACTCATATTATGTTGCATAGTTTGACCTGTCATAACTTGATGCTCGGTGCTCCGTTTTAGATGCATGATATAGAAAAATGTTCATCATGAGATGCTCGTCATTTGGTTCCATTCTGTCATGTTCATTTGAGTACATCTAGATGCCCAAATCATCATTTCAAGAGTGCTATATGATGTTATCTGCTGTCTGTTAACAGAACTTGATGATTTGTCTTTTTCATTGCATTTTGTGTGTGCATCCTATGAGGATGAGCTCTACATGTGTTTTGTACTACATCATGCCATCTTTACAAGGGTGCTTGTCCTGTATTTTTGTGATCTAAGTGGTGACTAGCACAATCATGCAAAGTAGCCTCTATGATGTTGCTGATTTCTGTGACTTCGTCATTTCTGCCAAGACCGAGTCTGTTATGTTGTGATGCCATGTAAACCTGCTGCTACTAGTCATTTTATGCATAATCTGGAGGATGTTCACGAAGGATGTTTTGTTTTAAATGTTATGCTGTATCCATCCATGCCCTTGGTTGAATTTATAGCCTGCTGTAGCTTGTCGTAATCTTGCTCTCAACTTGCTAAATAATGTTGCTGTCAGCCTGTTAACATTAAGTTCAGTTTTGCCATGTGTTTTGCTAGTGATCCATGCACCCTATGATTATGCTATTGCCATGTTTAGCTTCACGAACATACCTTATTACTGTGAGTTACCCTCACGTGCCATGAAATGCTTTGTGATGAGTGAGTTGAGCTCGCAAATATGCCTTCATAATTCTGTTTATGCCATGCTCAGTTTTTCTGCTGTCTGTATCTGTTTATGAAACTTGCTATGTTTACATGGGTGCCATCATATCTTCTGTGCCTTTTTGGCTCGTGATCAGTAAGGGACTTTTGTTCTATGCAATTAGTAGATTCATGCCATTCCTTTGTTTGCTATGATCTGTTCCTGTAGCATGTTGTTGATAGCTCTAAACTTAGCAAGCTGATGTTATTTATGCCATGTCCAGTGATTTCTGGTGAGTCTGTGAAACTGTTATTATTTGCAATCTTGCCATGTCCTTTTGAGCATGTTATAGTGATTTCTGGAGATAGATCACTATTGATGTTTTGTCATGCTTGACTTGTACATCACGTACATGTCTTTTGTTTTTTTATGTTGGGGTGCTGTAGTATATTGTTTTGATGCTTGCAAGATGCCTAGTTGCTGTTTTGGACAGCTTGTCCTTTAAACTTGTATTGTGTGTATGTGTTGCATCGTTGCTCCGTTTTGAGCATGCTCTAGATGAAACTTGCTTAGTTTTGCATGTAGTTTCATATTATCATGTTGCGTCCTTGTTTTGAGGTGTTTTCTTGGTGTTTGGATGCATTTTGCATCAATGCCATGTTTAACTTTTTTTGCTCATATCTTCTAGGCCGTAGCTCCGAATCTAATAAACTTTATATGTAACTTGACTAGAATTTTGTGTAGATCATCTTGGTGCATCTTAACTTTCTGTTTAACAACTTGAACATAAGGCTTATTCAGATCTGGACCAATTTCGAAACTTGCATATGAGGACTTACCGGAATTGTTATATGTTGTTTCCGGCCTCATTTAAACTTGCTTTGATGTGTTGCTCTTGTATGCATCATCTCTTGCCATGAGTAGCTTCATATAGCCTGTCATGCATCATACTTGGTTGAGCATCATGATATGTTTATGTGTTATGTGTTTACCATGTTGTTTGCTTCTTTCCAGTTGTGCTCCTTCTCGTTAGTTCCTGTTTCGTTGCGATCGTGAGGATTCGTTTGTCTACGTTTGGTTCGTCATCGTGGCTTCATCTTCTTCATGGACTCGTTCTTCTTCCTTGCGTGATTTCAGGCAAGATGACCGTCACCTTGGATCTCATTACTATCATTGCTATGCTAGATTCTTTGTTCTATCGCTATGCTGCGCTACCTATCACTTGCTCTTCAAGCCTCCCAAATTGCCATGAAACCACCTCTAACCTTTGTCACCCTTCCTAGCAAACCATTGTTTGGCTATGCTACAGCTTTTGCTCAGCCCCTCTTATAGCGTTGCTAGTTGTAGGTGAAGATGAAGATTGCTTCATGTTGGATTATGTTTATGTTGGGATATCACAATATCTCTTATTTAATTAATGCATCTATATACTTGGTAAAGGGTGGAAGGCTCGGCCTTATGCCTGGTGTTTTGTTCCACTCTTGCCGCCCTAGTTTCCGTCATACCGGTGTTATGTTCCTTGATTTTGCGTTCCTAACGCGGTTGGGTGTTATGGGAACCCCTTGACAGTTCGCTTTGAATAAAACTCCTCCAACAAGGCCCAACCTTGGTTTTACCATTTGCCTACCTATTTCTTTTCCCTTGGGAGTCACGCTCCCGAGGGTCATCTTTATTTTAACCCCCCGGGCCAATGCTTCTCTAAGTGTTGGTCCGAACTAAAGCCACTTGCAGCGCCCCCTCGGGGAAACTTGAGGTCTGGTTTTAGTTGTACGTAGTGCTCATCCGATGTTGCCCTGAGAACGAGATATGTGCAGCTCCTATCGGGATTGTCGGCACATCGGGCGGCTTTGCTGGTCTTGTTTTATCAATGTCGAAATGTCTTGTAAACCGGGATTCCGAGACTGATCGGGTCTTCCCGGGAGAAGGAATATCCTTCGTTGACCGTGAGAGCTTATAATGGGCTAAGTTGGGATACCCCTGCAGGGTATAAACTTTTGAGAGCCGTGCCCGCGGTTATGTGGCAGATGGGAATTTGTTATTGTCCGGTTGTAGAGAACTTGACACTTTACTTAACTAAAACGCATCAACCGCGTGTGTAACCGTGATGGTCTCTTTTTGGCGGAGTCCGGGAAGTGAACACGGTTTCTGGGTTATGTTTGACGTAAGTAGGAGTTCAGGATCACTTCTTGATCATTGCTAGTTTCACGACCGTTCCGTTGCTCCTCTTCTCGCTCTTATTTGCGTATGTTAGCCACCATACTTGCTTAGTCGCTGCTGCAACCTCACCACTTTGCCCCTTCCTTACCCATTAAGCTTTGCTAGTCTTGATACCCATGGTAATGGGATTGCTGAGTCCTCGTGGCTCACAGATTACTACAACACCAGTTGCAGGTACAGGTTTTGCGATGATCATGACGCGAGAGCGATGTTGCTTGTTTTGGAGTTCTTCTTCTGCTTCTTCTTCGATCAGGGGATAGGTTCCAGGTCGGCAGCCTGGGCTAGTAGTATGGATGTCATTTGAGTTTCTGTTTGTGTTTCATCCATAGACGGATGTTGATCTTATGTACTCCCTCCGTCCCAAAATACTTGTCTTAGATTTGTCTAAATACGGATGTATCAAGTCACATTTTAGTATTAGATACATCCGTATCTAGACAAATCTAAGACAAGAATTTTGGGACGGAGGGAGTATGTTGTATTGGTGTATTCTTGGGGCGTTTGTGCCTTTTGTATGTATCCCCATCTTTTATGTAATGTTGATGTAATGATATCCACCTTGAAAAAGTGTTTCAATATGCGGGTCTATCCTTGGTGGGACCTTCGAGTTCCTCTCGGATAGGGTCGCATATTGGGTGTGACAAGTTGGTATCAGAGCCTCGACCGACCTTAGGAGCCCCCTTGTTTGATCGTGTAGTTTGGCCGTTGTCGAGCCTAGAAGGAATTTTTTTTCGGAGTCTAGTTATATCGGAGAGTAGGAATTCTTTTTACTCCTCAACCCCTTCATCGCTCTGGTAAGGAATCTTGGCGTAGGTGTTTTGAACTACTCCTCTTCCCCTTCAAATTTTTCTTTAGGATCGCGCGGTTAGTTTTCGTTCGTTGCCCATCCTCTTTCCAATCCGGTGCACCTCTCTTCGAGTGGTTTCGATCCTCGTCATCTTTTGCAAGATCAATCCGCAGCTCTTTTTCAATCGATGTTGTTTCCCTGTCCGAAGTTGTCCTTGTTTTTCCCACCCGCCCACCCCTTCTTCTTCTTGGAACCGGAGTCCCTAATCGAGTATCCTTCTTACTTGTGCGGAGCCTTTGCTTTTTTTTCCTCAAATATTTCAACCGGTGTTTTCTCTTCAAGTTATTCGTCGGTTCCCCGTTCCAAGTTTCCTTTGTTTTTCCCACCCACCCCTTTCTTCCCAGAGTCTGAGCCTCGATGCGAGCATCAATTTCATTCATGTGGAGCCCCTTCTTTCGTTCCTCAATGGTATCAACCGGTGAATTCTCGTCAAGCTCATCGTTGTTCATCTCGTTTTCTTTCCGATGTATTCAATTCAAACTTTTTCGTTCTTGATCATATTCTTTCCCTCGGCTCAAATGTTTCCCATTGCTCGTTCACCTCTCGTCATTTTATCGTTCCGGAGTGATGAAGACATCTCGGAAGAGTAGTGTTGCTTTCAACTATTTCGAGGTTGTCACCTCATTCTAATCTTTCAACCATTCCGGTGCATCGTCTCTTCTTCAATGCCTCTCAACGGTGTTTCTTTTCAGTGGGCCCTAACCCACATGTCTTTTTCTAGGATCTTACCCGACTCTTCTAATTTTCCCGGAGTCATTCTCAAATCATTTTAGAAGTTTGATGTAAGTATGAATTTCATCAGTCAGATGCTTCTCCAAGATCGCTTTCAAATTCTTTCATGATCGGGTCAACCATTTCCTCTTTTCATTCTCCTGGAGTATCTCAACAATTTTGGTGTTCTTTCTCGTAGTCGTTCTCAACATTTGAATATCGAAGAAGAGTTTCTCTTAAATCTTGTCCGTTCTCCCGAAGATTCATGTCGCTAGCTTGATGCTATCCACTAATATTGTTTCCAGTTGTGCAATTCTTTTCACCAATCCGGAGTATTTCAGGAGTTGTTTTCCGTCTCAATTATCCGGAGGCCTCCATTTCAGAATATTTCTTCGTTCTAAGTTTTCAAATCCGTTCTCCGATTATTCTATATTCATGCCTTTTCATTCGTCTCAATATTCTTCCGGTGCTTTGTTCAAGTAATCTGTAATCAATTCGAGACCTCTTCATTCCGTGGTATCAAATTCCCTCAAGTGTCTTCGTGCTTTTCTAATTCTTCCCAGTGATTCATTCCTTTTCGTCATTCAAGTTTGAATCCTACCGGTGGTGCATGGAGACTTTCTCAAGTTTTGCGCTATATCTACCCTTAATCCTTTCTTCTCCGGAGTTTCCAAGTTTTTCTCGTTTGTCTCGTCACGAAGCTCCATCTTAATCATCGCAATGCTTTAATCTTATCCCTTTCATTCTTGAATTCTATCTCATCATCCTTTTGCTAACGGAGTTCTTCATGGTGGTTCTTCATGAGTCAATTCATTTTTTCAAGTGTTCATCAAGATTCTTCTAGGGTAGCTCAAGTATCTTCTTCTTGCTTCTCAAAGTGCAATTAATTCTCCATATTCTTCTGAAGTGGAGTTTTGCATTTCCTCGTTCTTCTCAGCTTTTCAATCTTTTCCGCTTGTGGTAGGTTACCACCTCATAATTTTGAGATGTTATCCATAAGTCCACAACAAGCTTATTCCTTTGTTGTTGATTTTCCAACAACTCCGTTCAATGTTTCCTTCTAAGAATGCTCTCTATTTCATTCATGGTAGAAGTTGTCATCTTCGTCCCCGTTCTTCTCATTCCACTCTTTCAAGTCTTCCGGGGATTTTGTGTTGTTCCTCAAATCAAGTATCGTTCCATTTCTCAAGTTCATGTTCTGTTCTTTCCTTGTTCAGCAGGATTGCTACATAAATTCCTTCGTTATTATTCCTTTTCTATCTTGTCCTAACCGGAGTGGTTTCAAATTCAGCTTTATTCCTTGAGCTTTGGCTTCTTGTCTCATTCAACATTCCACTTTCCTACTCGAGTGTTCTTGACTTTGTTCATCCTCACTGTTTTGTTCTTATTTCACCTCATCCCTTTTTCCTTCCGTCTCGGTCCTAAGATCTCGGGACGAGATCTCTTGTTAGTGGAGGAGTATTGTAACGCCCCAGATTCGATGCGCTAGGTGTCTTCCAGTTATTCGTTGTTGTTGCCATGTCATTTGCTTGCGTGTTGCATTTTTCCATGTCATCATCTGCATTTCTTCTGCATGTTTTTCAAAAACTTGCATTCGTTCGGGTTCCCCCGGTTTTCTCCGTTGTCCGTTCGGAGTTCAGTCACACTCGCCGCACCCGTCGCCCCTCTCAGACCTTGTTTCATGCGCGGGAGAAAAAGTTCTCGGAATGGGTCGAGATTTGCCGAGTGACCTTGGTATATCACCGGTAGACCGCACGTCAAATTTCATTCCATTTCGATGTCGTTTGATGCCCCAACGGTTAACCGAGTTAACCGAAAACCCCTTCCCTTTGCAGCCCAGCACCCCTCCCAAAAGCCCACCTAACCCATCCAAACCCCCTCCATGCTCTCGGTCGTTCGATCACGATCGTGTGGGCGAAAACTGCACCTCATTTGGACTCTCCTAGCTCCCTCTACCTATATAAAGGCCTTCCCCTCCCCAAATCACGGATGAATCCTACCCTAACCCTAGATCAAATCCCCTCCACGCCACCGGACATGTCCGACCCGCCGCCGGACGTCCACCGCCGCCGCCGGACGTCCACCGCCGCCGCTCCCGGCCAATGCGGGCACGCCGCGTGGCGCTCTGCCGCCCACCGCCGCCGCGGCCCGGGGAGCCCAGGGAGGGCCCGCGCGAGCCCGCCGCCGCCCAGCGCCTCCGCCTCCGGGCCCGAGCCGCCCGATCCCGCTCCGCCGCCTCGCCGGCGTTGCCCCGCACGCCCGTCGCCGGACCGCACCGCCCCGCCGCCGCCGTGCTCCGTCCCCGCCGCCGCCGGGCTTCGTCCCCGCCGCCACCGGGCTCCATTCCCGCCGCCGCCAGGCTCCGCCCTCACCGCCCGCAGGCACCCGCCGCCGCCGGAGCTCGCCGGCTCCGCCGCGGTCTTCCCCGTCGGCGCCTGGTGCTCCTCGCCGGACCTAGGAGCTCGCCGGCGCCGTCTCCTCGCCGGATCTGGTCGGGGTGGATGAGATCCACCCGTCCCCCTATCCAAACACGCCGTCCCCGCCCTGGATCTCTCTGTCCCGAACCGCTCCGTCCCGTTGACTTTTCTGCGAGGTGGTTATTTTCGTCCAAGTCCCCAAACACTCATATTATATTGCATAGTTTGACCTATCATAACTTGATGCTCGGTGCTCCATTTTGCATGCATGATATATCAAAGTGTTCATCGTGAGATGCTCGTCATTTGTTTCCATTGTGTCATGTTCATTTGAGTACATCTAGATGCCCAAATCATCGCTGCAAGAGTGCTATATGATGTTATCTGCTGTCTGTTAACAGAACTTGACGATTTGTCTTTTTCATTGCATTTTGTGTGTGCATGCTATGAGCACGAGCTCTACATGTCTTTTGTACTACATCATGCCATCTTTACAGGGGTGCTTGTCCTGTATTTTTGTGATCTAAGTGGTGACTAGCACAATCATGCAAAGTAGCCTCTATAATGTTGCTGATTTCTGTGACAGTCATTTCTGCCAAGACCGAGTCTGTTATGTTGTGATGCCATGTAAACCTGCTGCTACTAGTCATTTTATGCATAATCTGGAGATGTTCACGAAGGATGTTTTGTTTTAAATGTTATGCTATATCCATCCATGCCCTTGGTTGAATTTATATCTTGCTGTAGCTTGTCGTAATCTTGCTCTCAACTTGCTAAATAATGTTGCTGTCAGCCTGTTAACATTAAGTTCAGTTTTGCCATGTGTTTTGCTAGTGATCCACGCACCCTATGATTATGCTATTGCCATGTTTAGCTTCATGAACATGTCTTCCTACTGTGAGTTACCCTCACATGCCATGAAATACTTTGTGATGAGTGAGTTGAGCTCGCCAAAATGCCTTCATAATTCTGTTTATGCCATGCTCAGTTTTTCTGCTAAGTCTGTATCTGTTTATGCAACTTGCTATGTTTACATCGGTGCTATCTTCTGTGCCTTTTTGGCTCGTGATCAGTAAGGGACTTTTGTTATATGCAATTAGTAGATTCATGTCATGCCTTTGTTTGCTATGATAGGTTCCTGTAGCATGTTGTTTGATAGCTCTAAACTTAGCAACCTGATGTTATTTATGCCATGTCTAGTGATTGCTGCTAAGTCTGTGAAACTGTTATTATTTGCAATCTTGCCATGTCCTTTTGAGCATGTTATAGTGATTTTTTGAGATAGCTCAGTGTTCATGTTTTGTCATGCTTTACCTGTACATGACGTCCATGCCTTTTGTTTTTATATTGGGGTGCGTAGCATATTGTTTTGATGCTTGCAAGATGCCTAGTTGCTGTTTTGGACAGCTTGTCCTTTAAACTTGTATTGTGTGTGTGTTGCACCGTTGCTCCGTTTTGAGCATGCTCTATACGAAACTTGCTTAGTTTTGCATGTAGTTTCATATTATCATGTTGCATCCTTGTTTTGAGGTGTTTTCTTGGTGTTTGGATGCATTTTGCATCAATGCCATGTTTAACTTGTTTTGCTCATATCTTCTAGGCCGTAGCTCCGAATCTAATGAACTTTATATGTAACTTGACTAGAATTTCATGTAGATCATCTTGGTGCATCTTAACTTTCTGTTTAACAACTTGAACATAAGGCTTATTCAGATCTGGACTAATTTCGAAACTTGCATATGAGGACTTACCGGAATTGTTATATGTTGTTTCCGGCCTCATTTAAACTTGCTTTGATGTGTTGCTCTTGTATGCATCATCTCTTGCCATGAGTAGCTTCATATAGCCTTGTCATGCATCATACTTGGTTGAGCATCATGTCATGTTTATGTGTTGTGTGTTTACCATGTTGTTTGCTTCTTTCCGGTTGTGCTCCTTCTCGTTAGTTCCTGTTCCGTTGCGATCGTGAGGATTCGTTCGTCTACGTTTGGTTCGTCATCATGGCTTCATGTTCTTCATGGACTCGTTCTTCTTCCTTGCAGGATTTCAGGCAAGATGACTGTCACGTTGGATCTCATTACTATCATTGCTATGCTAGATTCTTCGTTCTATCGCTATGCTGCGCTACCTATCACTTGCTCTTCAAGCCTCCCAAATTGACATGAAACCACCTCTAACCTTTGTCACCCTTCCTAGCAAACCATTGTTTGGCTATGTTACCGCTTTTGCTCAGCCCCTCTTATAGCTTTGTTAGTTGTAGGTGAAGATGAAGATTGCTCCATGTTGGATTATATTTATGTTGGGATATCACAAGATCTCTTATTTAATTAATGCATCTATATACTTGGTAAAGGGTGGAAGGCTCGGCCTTATGCCTGGTGTTTTGTTCCACTCTTGCCACCCTAGTTTCCGTCATACCGGTGTTATGTTCCTTGATTTTGCGTTCCTAACGCGGTTGGGTGTTACGGGAACCCCTTGACAGTTCGCTTTGAATAAAACTCCTCCAGCAAGGCCCAACCTTGGTTTTACCATTTGCCTACCTATTTCTTTTCCCTTGGGAGTCGCGCTCCCGAGGGTCATCTTTATTTTAACCCCCCCGGGCCAATGCTTCTCTAAGTGTTGGTTCGAACTAGAGCCACTTGCAGCGTCCCTCGGGGAAACTTGAGGTCTGGTTTTAGTTGTACGTAGTGCTCATCCGATGTTGCCGTGAGAGCGAGATATGTGTAGCTCCTATCGGGATTGTCGACACATCGGGCGGCTTTGCTGGTCTTGTTTTATCAATGTCGAAATGTCTTGTAAACCGGGATTCCGAGACTGATCGGGTCTTCCCGGGAGAAGGAATATCCTTCGTTGACCGTGAGAGCTTATAATGGGCTAAGTTGGGACACCCCTGCAGGGTATAAACTTTCAAGAGCCGTGCCCACGGTTATGTGGCAGATGGGAATTTGTTAATGTCCGGTTGTAGAGAACTTGACACTTTACTTAACTAAAACGCATCAACCGCGTGTGTAACCGTGATGGTCTCTTTTCGGCGGAGTCCGGGAAGTGAACACGCTTTCTGGGTTATGTTTGACGTAAGTAGGAGTTCAGGATCACTTCTTGATTATTGCTAGTTTCACGACTGTTCCGTTGCTCCTCTTCTCGCTCTTATTTGCGTATGTTAGCCACCATACTTGCTTAGTCGCTGCTGCAACCTCACCACTTTGCCCCCTTCCTTACCCATTAAGCTTTGCTAGTCTTGATACCCATGGTAATGGGATTGCTGAGTCCTCGTGGCTCACAGATTACTACAACACCTGTTGCAGGTATAGGTTTTGCGATGATCATGACGCGAGAGGGATGTTGCTTGTTTTGGAGTTCTTCTTCTGCTCCTCTTCGATCAGGGGATAGGTTCCAGGTCGGCAGCCTGGGCTAGCAGGGTGGATGTCGTTTGAATTTCTGTTTGTGTTTCATCCGTAGACGGATGTTGATCTTATGTATGTTGTATTGGTGTATTCTTGGGGCGTTTGTGCCTTTTGTATGTATCCCCATCTTTTATGTAATATTGATGTAATGATATCCACCTTGCAAAAGCGTTTCAATACGCGGGTCTATCATTGGTGGGACCTTCGAGTTCCTCTCGGATAGGGTCGCATATTGGGCGTGACAGCCCCCAAGATCAAGGCTAATGAAGCAGCGAAGGAAAAACCTCAAGGGGCCAACCCCTTCAGCAATTCCGCCTGTGCACTTATTAGGCCCTACCCCGAGGATGCTCAGCAGCACGTTCGGGGAAGGCCCGGGGGCTTCTGTCGGTGCAACAAACCCTGGGTATGTTGCCCAACTGTGCACAGGCACAAGATCAAGATTGGAGCCCAACTTAAGTTAGAGGTCGAAGAGCCAAGAGACTTGAAGAACCAACATGCAGCCCTGAGAGATCGAGATCAAGCCAAAAGAACAAGACATCGGCAAGAGAAGGGCCTCCCTTGCTGGGCAGGCGGGCCCGACAAGGGGCCAGACCACCACCAGGAGCAAGCAACCAAGACTCCCCGGCAGCGCCTGCCGGGGCTTGCGGGGCCTGAACCACCCCGCCAACCATGCAAGTACGACCCACATTGTCAATCAGTGCGGTGTCAAGCCGCAAGATGATTAAGTGGCAGCATTTGCCACATGGCAGCCGCCTCCTACAGAAGAAGCCCAAAGATGACACCCGTCCAGTGATGTGTCAAGAGAATAGATGCGGAGCTGGCAAGATAAGCCCGGCAGGCCTTGCCGGGCAGCTAGTGATGTGACACAGAGTAGTGCATTTAATGCACCCTGTCAGCCCGCAGAGTTAGGTATGATAGCACTATTTGCTATCATATCAGTGGGTAATGACTGTTTTGCCACTGTGGTGACCCCTTAATCTATAAAAGGAGGCCCATGGCAATCATAGGAAGGGGTTAGAGGGTTGGAAACTTTACAAAACCAAGCCACCATACGCGTGTGTGTCACCGTAGCCCTGAAGCAGGCCTTGCCGGGCAAGTGTACCGCGCACCACCACGTTCATTTCCACCATCAATCCACCAAAGCAGGAGTAGGGTCTTATGCCTCGCGGCGGCCCGAACCTGGGTAAATTGCTTGTGTGCTCTCTGCCATGCGCTGATCTGCTCTTTGTGCAACACGACGTCCCCCGCCGAACCAGCAAGGGGCCGCCCGATCCCATAGGTGGCTGCGGATATCCTGCGACATGATGTGATATGTCAGTTATGTTGATGAGTAATTATGCTTTAGTAAAAATATTAGTGTTAAGGTTTGTGATTCCCTATGCAAGCACGAAATTCAATAATTATGCAATGAAATTATATCCTTCTTGTGGTGCATTATTCGGTGTTAATTATGCTTAATGCTTGCTTATGAGATTATTCGTTTGTTGGTTGGTCTCTTCTCAATCTTTTGCTAGCCTTCATTTTGCACTAAGTATGATCTCTACTTGTGCATCCAAAATCCTTTAAACCAACTTTGCCACATGAGTCCACTATATCTACCACGGTATTCTTTTGCCGTTTTAAGCAAATTTGTATGTGCCATCTCTAATTTTGAAAATAAACTTCGCTTTTGTGTGTTCGTTCCGCTCGTGGAGCTGTGAGGGGTGGCTAATATTTTCCATGCTAGATGTGTTATTCTCACGATGAGTGTTTATTCACTTGTCATTGCACGAGAGTAAGGAAAAGGTTTTAGGGATGCCCAATCCCGAAATGAAAAATGAATTTACTTTATATTGTCAAATAATAAATTCCTTGGAAAGTGTTTGTATGGAGGGCAACTGTGGATATGGCTAGCCATGGAAAGTGAAAGCATGGTGGAAAAAGGAATAAACTTTATTTTCTGTTTGGGAACCGCCTATGATATATCTAGCATGGGAAGTGTTGGGAACTCTAAGTCGTTTTCATTGGTGGGAAGGATACACCTCCCAAAATGTTTTTATCTCTAAGTTTTTCGCTTTGAGCTCTGGCACCTCTACAAATCCCTACTTCCCTCTGCGAAGGGCCTTTCTTTTACTTTATGCAATTTTCATTTTTGAGTTTGAGTCTCCAACTTCTCTTACAAAAGCACCAACTAAGAGGCAATATGATCATACTTGAGTATTGGGTGTAGTTAATATGCGAGTATGTTTCATGAATGGATCAATGGTTGAGCATGATGGGCTAGGAATAACTTGTTTTAGCATTGATAGTTCGAAAGACATGGTCGCTTGTTGATATGCTTGAGTATTTAAATTATCATGTCAAAACTAGACTATTGCTTTGAATCACATAAAAGTCCAAATGTCCATGCTATGAAGAAAAGAATATGATATGTCAGGATAGGCGACATTCCACATCAAAATTTCTATTTTTATCACTTACCTACTCGAGGATGAGTAGGAGTTAAGCTTGGGGATGCTGATACGTCTCCAACGTATCTATAATTTTTGATTGTTCCATGCTGTTATATTATCAATCTTGGATGTTTTATAATCATTTTATAGTAATTTTATATCATTTTTTGGTACTAACCTGTTGACATAGTGCCAAGTGCCAGTTGCTATTTTCTGCATGTTTTTTACATCGCAGGAAAGCAATATCAGACGGAGTCCAAATGCAACGAAACTTCACGGAGATTTTTTGGGACCAGAAGACACATAATGGGCTCTGGCTGCGGCTGGGGGGTGCTTCAAGGAGAGCACAACCCACAAGGGCGCGCCAGGAGGCCCAGGCGCGCCCTGGTGGGTTGTGCCCACCTCGGGTGCCCCCCGGACCGCCTCTTTGCTCTATAAATACCCCAATATTCCCAAAACCCTAGGGGAGTCGACGAAATATTGATCCAGCCGCCGCAGAGTCCAGAACCACCAGATCCAATCTAGACACCATCTCGGATGGGGTTCACCACCTCCATTGGTGCTTCTCCGATGATGCGTGAGTAGTTCTTTGTAGACCTTCGGGTCCGTAGTCAGTAGCTAGATGGCTTCCTCTCTCTCGCTGAATTCTCAATACAATGGTCTCTTGGAGATCCATATGATGTAACTCTTTTTGCGGTGTGTTTGTTGGGATCTGATGAACTTTGAGTTTATGATCAGTTGTATCTTTTTATATCCATGAAAATATTTGAGTTTCTTTGATCTCTTTTATGCATGATCTCTTATAGCCCCGTATTTCTTCTCCGATATTTGGGTTTTGTTTGGCCAACTTGATCTATTTATCTTGCAATGGGAAGAGGTGCTTTGTAGTCTTACGGTGCTTGATCCCAGTGACAGAAGGGGAACCGATACGTATGTATCTTTGCTACTAAGGATAAAACGATGGGGTCTATTTCTACATAGATAGATCTTGTCTACATCATGTCATTGTTCTTATTGCATTACTCCGTTTCTCCATGAACTTAATACACTAGATGCATGCTGGAAAGCGGTCGATGTGTGGAGTAATAGTAGTAGATGCAGGCAGGAGTCGGTCTACTAATCTTGGACGTGATGCCTATGTAATGATCATTACCTGGATATCGTCATGATTATTTGAAGTTCTATCAATTGCCCAACAGTAATTTGTTCACCCACCGTTTGCTATTTTTCTCGAGAGAAGCCACTAGTGAAACCTACGGCCCCCGGGTCTCTTTCTCATATATTTTCCTTTGCGATCTACTTTTCCTTTGCATTTATTTTCAGATCTATTAAACCAAAAATACAAAAATACCTTGCTGCATTTTATTCTTATTTATTTTATTTGGCGTTCGATCTATCAATCTACTACAATTTTATCTCACGTCCGTTTGCCTATCTTGAGGCGCCGTACCCGGAAGGGATTGAACCCCTATAACACGTCGGGTTGCGAGGATTTGTCATTTGTGTGCAGGGGCTGTTTACGTTGTGTTGCTTGGTTCTCCTACTGGTTCGATAACCTTGGTTTCATATCTGAGGGAAATACCTACCGCCGCTGTGCTGCATTATCCCTTCCTCTTTGGGGAAATACCGACGTAGCTTCAAGCAACATCAAGACTGTATATGTTGACTTGATCCCTCAAGATAGAAAAATCCTTTTGAGGCAAAGGACAGGCCAAAACGGCCTCTTATGATAAGCAAAGCGTTCTTGAGGGTACACGGGAATTTCATCTAGTCACTTTCATCATGTTGGTTCGATTTGTGTTCGGTACTTTGATAATTTGATATGTGGGTGGACCGGTGCTTAGGTGCTGTTCTTACTTGAACAAACCTCCTACTTCCGATTAACCCTCCCGCAAGCCTCCGCAACTATGAGAAAAGTATTAAGAATAAATCCTAACCATAGCATTAAACTTTTGGATCCAATCGGTCCCTTACGGAATAGCGCATAAACTGGAGTTTAAGCTTCTGTCACTCTCGCAACCCATCATCTATTTGCTACTCCACAATGCATTCCCTTAGGCCCAAACATGGTGAAGTTTCATGTAGTCGACGTTCACATGACACCACTAAGGGAATCAGAACATACATACTATCAAAATATCGAACACATATCAAATTCACATGATTACTTGCAACATGATTTCTCCCGTGACCTCAAGAACAAAAGTAACTACTCACAAATAATAATCATGCTCATGATTAGAGGAGTATTAAATAGCATAATGGATCTGAACATATAATCTTCCACCAAATAAACCATATAGTAATCAACTACAAGATGTAATCAACACTACTAGTCACCCACAAGCACCAATCTAAATTTCCGGTAACAAGATTGAACACAAGAGATGAACTAGGGTTTGAGATGAGATGGTGCTGTTGGAGATGTTGATGGAGATTGCCCTCCCCAAGATGGGAGAGTTGTTGGTGATGATGATGACGATGATTACCCCCTCCTGGAGGGAAGTTCCCTTGGCCGAATCGCTCCGCCGGAGGGCAAAAGTGCTCCTGCCCAAGTTCCGCCTCGAGGCGGCGGCGCTCCCTCCCGAAAGTCCTATCCTTATTTTCTAGGTCAAAATGACCTATATACCAGAAGATGGGCACCGGAGGTGGGCCTGGGTGAGTACAACCCACCAGGGCCCGCCTGGGCTCCCTGGCGCGCCCAGGTGGGTTGTGCCCACCTGGTGGGCTCCCTCTGGTAGTTATTTTCTCCAATAATTCTCATATATTCCATAAAAAATCTTCGTGAAGTTTCAACTCATTTGGAGTTGTGCAGAATAGGTAGCCTGACGTAGCTTTTTTAGGTCCAGATCTTCAGCTGCCGAAATTCTCGCTCTTGGTGTATACCTTGCATATTATGAGAGAAAAGACATTAGAATTACTCCAAAAAGCATTATTATGGGTAAAAACATTATAAATAACAGTAAGAAAACATGATGGAAAATGGACGTATCAACTCCCCCGAGCTTAGACCTCGCTTGTCCTCAAGCGAAAGCCGAAATCGAAAAACATGTCGACATGCTTTGAGAGAGAGGTGTCGATAAAAACAAAATACGGACATAGAAGCATCATGTTGATTATTATATCAGCAACAAAATTAAACATAATACTTTTATTATAGAACTTTTATCATACACTTATCATGAATAAGTAACAATTCATCACACAATTGAAGTATAAATCAGAAACTCTATTAAAAACCAACAAAGTATGTTCTTAGTCAACTTTGCAACTACAATTCATCATCTTTTTAGGAAGGGTCACGTGTCGGAGCCTTTAGGAAAGTCCACATACTCAACCATCATATAGATTTCTATCATTGCTAACATTCATCGTGTACACATGAGGAAAACGTTTCAACCGGACACATAGAAAGATAGGGGCTTATATTTTCACCTCCCAACGTACTCACCTCAAGGGTGATGTCAACAATAATAACTCATGCTATCTATATTCAACTGGACATATGTGCCTAGATCTTTCCTCACCACATGATGCTTGCCAAAGGAGAAAAATAAAAAGGAATAGAGGGAAAAATTTACTCTTTGCATAAAAGTAAATACATAAAAGTAAAAGATAGGCCCTTCGCAGAGGGAAGCAGAGGTTACCATGCGCTTATTTGTTTGTATGCTCAACCCCTTAGTGCAAAAGAACGTCACGTTGCATTGCCCCTTGTGATAGCGACCTTTATTATACAGTCTATCGCTTTTATTCTTCACCATCACAAGTTCGTGCAACGCTCAATTTTATCTTACACTAAATGATCTCACACATTTAGAAGCAATTTTTATTGCCTTTTTGCACCGATGACAACTTACTTGAGGGATCTTGCTCAATCTCTAGGTAGGTATGGTGGAGACTTGAAAATAAGATTTGGGTTTAAGGGTTTTTGGATGCACAAGTAGTATCTCTACTTAGTGCGGAATTTTTGGCTAGCAAAGATAGGCGGCAAGCACCACATGTTGAAGGATCTATGACAATATGACTTCTATGTGAATATAAACAAACATAAACCATTAAGTTGTCTTCCTTGTCCAATGTCAACAATTTTGGCATATAATATTTTGATGAGGCTCACAATCACAAAAGATTTCAAGGATAGTATATTTATATGTGAATCTTCTCTTCCCTTATTAATTCTTTCATGAGTTGCATCATTGACTAATGCTATGTTTGTCAATCTCTAATAAAATTTTCTACTTATACTTTTCCTTATGTGGTGCCATCACCTACCATAGGATTAGTATATGATCTTATTGATTTACTTCCTTTCTTTTATTTATTTCCTTTCTCTTTTTCTTTCTTATTTCTTTTCTTTAATTGCAACATGAGAGTAAAGAAAGCAAAAACTCAAACTAAACTTTATTATATAGTTGCACACGATTACAAGGATTGATCACTAAGCAAACTCTCAAGGAATAAAGGATCGAACTAACTTTTATTCATCTAAAGCAAAAAGATCAAACTAAAATAAGTAAAAGCAAAAAGATAGTGGGATAATACGATATCGGGGCGCCTCCCCCAAGCTTGGCAGAAGACAAGGGGAGTGCCCATACCCAATACTCAATTCTCCTTTGGTGGTGAAGGAGGTAGTGGTGGTGGTGAGAAAGTAGAGGGTTTGCCCTTCGCTTCCTCCAGCTTCTGACGGAGAATAAAATTATCTATCCTCAATTCATCATTATCTATCTCGAGTTTTATTATCCTCTTGCATAACGCCTCCTTGCTTTCGCTTTTGAACCGGGGAAGAACCGATTCATCTTCATATTCTTCGGAGGTCCAGCTATAGTGCTTCTCATCCCCATAGGATTTGGGGTTTGCGATGAGATCAACAACATAGCTCTCACTCTTAGAGTCTTGGGATGATATATTTTCAGATCTAACAGGAAAACAACAAGAGAAGAGAACAGAGGATTTCTACGCGATACGATGGTTAACAGGTTCAGGAAGTATTTATAGATTTTTTTTATCTCGGAGGACAAGCATAGGAAGAAAAACGGAGTCTGGAAGGTGTCCCAGGTGGGCACAACCCACCTGGGCACCCCAGGCAAGCCCGGCGCGCCCTGGTGTCTTGTGCCCACCAGGGCATGCTTGCTGGAAGTTTCTTTATTTCTGAAATTTTTAATATTCCAAAACTGATAAAAAATATTTTTGCGGATTTTTCGGAGTCCATTTACTTACCGTATCACGTACCTTATTTTCACGATTTTGGAGTCTTCCGGAAGGACTCTTTTATGTGTTCTTCCAGTGTCAAAGTTTGGATAATATTACTTTCAACATTAATGGGCGTACCTGAGATATAATGTTTTATTCGTTGCCCATTGACAACCTTCGGGTTAGTACCTTCGGAATTATTTATTTTGATGGCTCTAGACCGATGAACCTCCTCGATGACATATGGGCCTTTCCATTTTGAGAGGAGTTTTCCTGCAAAGAATCTGAAACGAGAGTTGTACAAAAGAACATATTCTCCGATTTTAAACTCACGCTTTTGGATTCTTTTGTCATGCCATCTTTTAACATTTTCTTTGAATAATTTTGCATTTTCATAAGCCTGGGTTCTCCATTCATCTAAGGAGCTAATATCAAATAACCTCTTTTCACCAGCAAGCTTGAAATCATAGTTGAGTTCTTTAACTGCCCAATATGCTTTATGTTCTAACTCAAGAGGCAAATGGGAAGCTTTTCCATAAACCATTTTCTAAGGAGACATACCCATAGGGTTTTTATATGCTGTTCTATAAGCCCAAAGTGTATCATCTAATTTCTTAGACCAATTCTTCCTGGACCTATTGACAGTCTTCTGCAAAATTAATTTTATTTCTCTATTGCTAAGTTCAACTTGACCACTAGACCGAGGATGATAAGGTGATGCAATTCTATGGTTAACATCATACTTGGCAAGCATTTTATGGAAAGCACCATGAATAAAGTGTGAACCACCATCAGTCATTAAATATCTAGGGACTCCAAACCTTGGGAAAACAACTTCCTTAAGCATTTAGTAGAGGTGTTGTGATCGGCACTACTGGTTGGAATAGCTTCTACCCATTTAGTAACATAATCAACAACAACCAAAATATGTGTATACCCATTAGAGGAAGGAAAAGGTCCCATGTAATCAAATCCCCAAACATCAAATGGTTCAACAACAAGTGAATAATTCATAGGCATTTTCTTGACGGTTACCGATATTACTTATCCTTTGACATTCATCACAAGGTAAGATGAATTTACGGGCATCCTTGAAGAGAGTAGGCCAATAAAATCTAGATTGCAATACCTTGTGAGTAGTTCTATCTCCAGCATGATGCCCTCCATGAGCTTCAGAGTGACATTTCTGTAGGATTTGTCCCTGTTCATGCTCTGGTACACAATGTCTAATAATACCATCTACTCCTTCTTTATAAAGACGCGGGTCATCCCAAAAGTAGTGTCTTAAATCATAGAAGAATTTTTTTTCTTTTGTTGGTATGTAAAGCTAGGTGGTAAATATTTCGCAATAATGTAATTAGCATAATCAGCATACCAAGGAGTACTGTGAGCAACATTTATTGCAGCTAACTGCTCATCAGGAAAACTATCATCAATAGGTAGTGGGTCATGAAGCACATTTTCAAGCCTAGATAAATTATCAGCTACTGGGTTCTCAGCTCCTTTTCTATCAATGATATGTAAATCAAATTCTTGTAACAAGAGAACCCATCGAATAAGTCTAGGTTTAACATCTTTCTTTTCCATAAGATATTTAATAGCAGCATGGTCTGTGTGAACAGTTACTTTGGAATCAACAATATAAGGTCTAAATTTATCACAAGCAAACACCACTGCTAAGAATTCTTGTTCAGTAGTAGCATAATTTCTTTGAGCACTGTCTAGAGTTTTACTAGCATAATGAATTACATTAAGTTTCTTATTAACTCTTTGTCCTAGAACAGCACCAACAGTATAATCACTAGCATCACACATAATTTCAAAAGGCAAGTTCCAATCAGGTGGTTGAACAATAGATGCTGAAATTAAGGCTTTCTTGAGTGTTTCAAAGTCTTCTAGACAATCATCATAAAAAACAAAGGGAATATCCTTTTTCAAGAGACTAGTGAGAGGCCTAGAAATTTTAGAGAAGTCTTTGATAAATCTCCTATTGACACCAGCATGACCTAGGAAACTATGAATACATTTTATATCTTTAGGACATGGAATTTTCTCAATTGCATCAACCTTAGCTTTGTCCACTTCAATACCTCTTTCAGAAATTTTATGACCCAAGACAATGCCTTCATTAACCATGAAGTGGCACTTCTCCCAATTCAAGACAAGATTTATTTGTTCACATCTCTGCAAAACTCGATCAAGATTGCTTAAACAATCATCAAAAGACTTCCCATAAACAGAAAAGTCATCCATGAAAACCTCAATAATCTTTTCACAAAAGTCAGAGAATATAGCAGTCATACATCTTTGAAAGGTAGCAGGTGCATTACATAAACCAAAAGGCATACGTCTATAAGCATTGGTTCCAAAAGGATAGGTAACGTGGTCTTTTCTTGATCAGGTTGAGAAACAGGTATTTGTGAAAGCCAGAATATCCATCAAGGAAGCAAAAGTGTGTGTGCTTAGATAATCTTTCAAGCATTTGATCAATAAAAGGCAACGGGTAATGATCTTTTCTAGTTGCTTTGTTTAATTTTCTAAATCAATTACCATTCTATAGCCTGTAACAATTCTTTGTGGAATAAGTTCATTCTTACCGTTAGGAACAACCGTTATACCTCCTTTCTTAGGAACACAATGAAATGGACTTACCCATCTACTATCAGCTATAGGATAGATTATACCTGCTTCCAAAAGTTTTAATATTTCCGTTCTTACCACTTCTTTCATATTTGGATTTAACCGACGTTGGTGATCAACAATGGGTTTAGCATCAGGTTCCATATTAGTTTTGTGCTGACATATAGTGGGACTAATGCCCTTTAAATCATCAAGAGTATATCCAATAGCAGCTCGGTGCTTCCTTAGAACTTTCAATAATCTTTCTTCTTCATGTTCTGAAAGGTTAGCACTGATAATAACATGATATATCTTCTTTTCATCAAGATAAGCATATTTCAAAGTGTCTGGTAATTGTTTTAATTCAAACACAGAATCACCTTTAGGTGGAGGAGGACCTCCTAGAGTTTCAATAGGCAAATTGTGTTTAAGCAGAGGATGTTGTTCAAAGAGAATTTTATCTATTTCATTTCTTTCATGCATATGTAAATCATTTTCATGGTCTAGCAAATATTGTTCTAAAGGATCAGTAGGTGGAACAGCAATAGAAGCAAGACCAATTAATTCATCCTTACTAGGAAATTCTTTTTAATGAAGCTTTCTACTAAACTTGGAAAAATTAAACTCATGAGACTAATCACCAAAACTAACACCGACAGTTTGTTTCTCACAATCTATCTTAGCATTAACGGTGTTCAAGAAAGGTCTACCAAAGATAATGGGACAAAATTCATCTTGCGGGGAACCAAGAACAAGAAAATCAGTAGGGTATTTAATTTTCCCACACAAGACTTCAACATCTCTAACTATCCCAATCGGTGATATAGTGTCTCTATTAGCAAGTTTAATAGTAACATCTATGTCTTCTATTTCTGCGGGTGCTATGCCATTCTTAATTTCTTGATATAAGGTGTAAGGAATAGCACTCACAATAGCACCTATGTCACATAAACCATGATAACAGTAATCTCCTATTTTAACTAAGATGACAGGCATGCCAACAACAGGTCTATGTTTATCCTTTTTATCAGGTTTGGCAATTCTAGCAGCTTCTTCACAGAAGTAAATAACAGGCCCATTTATATCTTCTTCTAAGAGATCTTTAACCATAGCAATGCTAGGTTCTACTTTGATTTGTTCATCAGGTTTAGGTGTTCTAATATACCTTTTGTTAACCACAGTTGAAACTTTAGCATGTTCCTTTATCCTAACAGGGAAATGTGGTTTCTCAATATAAGCAGAAGGAACAGCTGGATCAACATTATAAGGTTTAGTTTCTTGTTTAACTGGTACCGGTTCTTTAATTTCTTATTTAATAGGTGGGTGATATTTAAACCACTTCTCTTTAGGGAGTTCAACATGAGTAGCAAATGATTCACAAAAGGAGGCTACTATCTCAGAGTCAAGTCCATATTTAGTGCTAAACTTTTGAAAAGCATCGGTATCCATAAAAGATTTAACACAATCATACTTAAGTTTAATACCTGACTCTTTACCTTCATCGAGTTCCCAATCTTCAGAGTTGGGTTTCATTCTTTCCAAAAGATCCCACCGGAATTCAATAGTCTTCTTCATAAAAGAACCAACACAAGAAGTATCAAGCATGGTTTGATCATTACGAGAAAGCCGAGCATAAAAATTCTGGATAGTAATTTCTCTTGAGAGCTCATGATTGGGGAATGAATATAACATTGACTTAAGCCTCCCCCAAGCTAGAGCGATACTTTCTCCTTCACGAGGCCAAAAATTATATATATAATTCCGATCACGATGAACTAGATGCATAGGATAAAATTTTCTGGCGCCGTTGCCGGGGAGTTATAGCGTGGGGTGAATATTCTCGTGTGTGCTTGTTTGCTTTATCACCAAGTAGTTTTTATTTTGTGCTCTTGTTTTCTATCTTTAGTTATGGGCAGGAAACGCAAAATACCAAAAAAAATAGTTGTACCTACTAAGCCAATGGTTGAAGAACCACCCAAAATCTTTCATACTACTGAAGCTTTCTATTTGGATCATCTTCGATCCATTTGTGCTCGTGCTGAAAACCCAACTAGCTTAGTTGAGGGAAAATTATTAGATGAGCATGCTTGTTTTGTGTGACACCGTTTATCTCAAAAAGGGAAACTTTTTGTCGGTGTACAAAAGTAGGGGCCTTCTGTACCCCTTTACTTGTGCGCAGGCAGTTGTAGCCATGCCTGCGGCCACGCTTGGCGGGGCAGAGGAAGCGGAGACAAAAGATAACCAGAGCACTGCCAAGCCAGAGGCGCGAGGAGCAAAGGGACAAGGTGGGCTTTCCCTGGCAAGAGCCTTGCCGGGGCATCTTGCCCAACACCAGCGAGGCCGCCACCCTTGAGCCTAAGAGTTCCAACACCATCAACGACATTGGAACCAAGGCTCGGGAGGCGCCTGCATGGTGGCATGCAGATCTTTGTGAAGACCAAGAACATACAAGGCTAGATGAGAACCAGAAGACGGAAACCCCCGGCAAGATCCTTGCCGGGGGACGCTCACAAGACCCCCGGCAAGACCCTTGCCGCCGGCAAGACCCTTGCCGGGGACATCTCCGGGGCCGCAGCCAGGCCCGCACCTGCCAAGGCTCCACCGCCGTTCCAACACAGCAGTCAGCCCGCCAACAAGGTAGGCACCTGCGTGGCGACGTGCAGCTTCCAGGCCAACTCAGCAAGCACATGCGTGGTGGCATGCAGATCTTCGTGAAGACTCTGCCACCACACCAACTCAGCAGCCAGCCAGCCAGCATGGCACTGCATGCCTTGTCAGCCTGGACATGCGTCGGAGCGAGGCGAAGCGGCGACGGACGGGACGAGCTTCTTTGCCGTCCCTGATAAAGTGAGAGGGCACGTCGGTAGCGCATTAAATGCGTTTTGTCCTATGGTGCCAGGGATAGACTTGTGTACAGTACATACTTTCCACCTCCTGTGTGCCACTGTGGTGACCCCTTTGACTATAAAAGGAGGCCTGCGGCGTACTGAGGGGGATTCCGACTTTTTGGACCCCGCACGCTTTCTAGCTAGTCCAAGAACACCAGATAAACACAAACCAGCAGGAGTAGGGTATTACACTTCGCTTGTGGCCCGAACCTGGATAAAATTCCCCTGTGTTGATCTCCTAAACCCGCTCTTTCCACAGCCCCGCGCCCTGTCAACCGTAGTAGGGATTCCCCGTGATCCCATAGGTGTCGTTTTCCCCGACATCTTTGGCGCGCCAGGTAGGGGACGCAAGCTGTGAAAATCTGGTTTGGAAGTTAGCATATCGACTTCATCATCACCATGGCCCCCAAGAAGAAGGGGATCACTGCCATCGGGTCGTCCGGGGCTGGCCCGTCCGCACCAGCACGGGCGGGCGACGGGGTGGCCACGGATGGCGCCAGAGGCTCCGCCCGCGAGCGTCCACGACACTCTGGCGATCGGAGCTAGGGGAGCGGCGTTGTCCGGGTCCAAGACGACGAGCCACACACCGCTGGGCCCGGGGACGGGGCTGTGCAGCCCACGGGCGATGCAGCGACCTCCCGGACGCCCCCGCCGGCGCCCGCGCCGCGGCCTTCCCAGGGCGCGCGCGATGAGCAACACCGCGACGTCGGTGCCCCCGGGCGCCGCCGCGGGACGAGCCCTTTGCGTCACTCTCAGGACCCATCGGGCCAGCGTGCGCACCGGGACACTGACGGAAGCGGCGCGCAACCGCAAGACCGTGATAGAGCTCCTTCTAACGTGGTTAGAAGTCGAAGCGCGTCACGGTCGATGCAGCTTTCGCCGCCACCCACATCAGTAGAAGCGTTGGCGCACATACAATTGCTCCTCGACTTCCAGCCCGCCGGGGAGAAGCTCGACGAGTGGAGAGCCACCATTCGAAGCCTCGTCAGCTTCGCCAACAAAGATGAGCCACTCCCAGCGGGACCCTCGTGCCGGCGTTCTATCGAGCCGACGCGTGCCGGCGGTGGGAGGACCGGGGATGCTGCGACCATGGTGCACTCTCCTCCCCCGCGGCCGCGACAGCAACCGTTGGCTCACCGGGCCGACGCCCGCGACAATGTTTCTACGGCGTCGTCCGACCCGTGAGCCCGCCGCGACCAACTCCAAGTCCTTCGGGAGCGAGCTCGGGAAGACGCTCGAACCACCATCGAGCGACGGCGGGAGACGCGCCATCAGTCGGATCGGCGTGCGGGGCCTACTATGGGCCACCCGGCATCGGGGGGCCCGGCGACCTGCCTTATGAGGTGGGTTGTCCAGCCTTTACCCGAGAGCTGCGGCAGTTCCAGTGGCCCTCCCACCGCACGTTAAGCCTGATGTTGGGGAAAAGTACAACGGCAAGACTCACCCGTCGGAGTTCCTCAGCATCTACACCATCATGATGCAAGCCGCTGGGGCTTGTGACGACAAGGTGCTCGCCAACTACTTTCCGTTAGCGCTTAAGCCCAACGTCATGTCGTGGTTGATGCACCTACTAGTGGATTCCATCTCTTCCTGGTCAGATCTGTGCCACGAGTTTGTTGGCACCTTCACCGGAGGCCACCAAGCTCCTAGCCAGGCAAGTGACTTGCATGTCATCCCCCAGAAGGATGGCGAGTCCCTGCGTAAGTACATACAAATATTCAGCCATGTGCAGTACACCATCCCAGATGTTCATCCCACCGCTGTCATCAGTGCATTCCATCAGAACATACGCAACCACGAGATGCGTGAAGAGCTGGCGATGAACAAGGTCAAGGATGTAGCCGAACTTTATGTTCTGGCTGATAGATGTGCTCGGGCTGAGGAAGGAAGTAAGTACCCCGGCGCGGAAATCGACTCCACTGACGAAGACACCGCCTCCCCGACAAAGAAGGGCCGGCGCCGCAACAGGAAGCGTAAGGGCAAGACTGTGCTTTCCGTCGAGGGATCCGGCGACCCCGGCGCCGCCAAGAAGGCCAAGGCTGACGATCCCGACAAGGAGGTTGCCGGGTGCGCCGCCTGCCGGGCCTTGGCGGCCGCTGACAAGCCAGGAGGCTCCGACAAGCAGTACTGCAAGATCCACCACACCAAGGGCCATGACCTCCAGAACTGCCGACAGGTTGAGCTGCTTGTAGAAAAGCAGAAAGTTGAATATGAAAGGCGGGACAAGGAGAAGGGTCGAGATGTTGCTGAGGGGTTCGGCAAGAAGCATGGCGGCCAAGGAGGTCGCCGCGGCAAAGATAATCAACAAGAGAGGCCCGCTCGGGGCCGCGATAAGAAGGAGGAAGATGATGATCATGACGAGGACGACGAGTCCAGCGAGCACGTGTTCCAGAAAGCTACAAAGGCCATGTGCATCGATGGTGGCGCCTTGTTGCACACCTCACACCGCCAACGGAAGCAGTGGGCGCGTGAGGTCACTGCGGCGGAGCCATCGTTCGATGCCCAGAGGCCACCGAAGTGGTCCCGCATGCCCATCATTTTTGACACCGAGGATTACCCTGATCGCACAACTGCAGTCGGGTGTTTGCCGTTGTTGGTTTCACTGACACTACGCAACCTCAAGGTGACAAAAGTGCTGGTTGACGGTGGGGCCCGTCTGAATTTGATCTCGCCTGATGTGATCAATAGGTTGCAGATTCCTGATGGAGATCTCGAGGAGACGGGCACGTTTCAAGGGGTCAACCCGGGAAGGAGCCAGCCAAAAGGTAAAATCACGCTGCCCGTTACGTTTGGGGGCGAGCTGAACTATAGGACGAAGAAGATCATTTTTTATGTCGCCGAGATCCCCTTGCCATACAATGGGATCCTTGGCCGCCCAGCGCTGGCCAAGTTCATTGCGGCGTCACACTACGCCTACAACACATTGAAGATGCCGGGGCCGCTGACCATCATCATCGCCCCCTCTGACAAGAAAGACGCGCTCATCTGCGCCGACCAACTCTACGGAGAGACAATTGTAGCAACTGCCGCCAAGGCACTTGCTCCTACCGCCGAAGCCCCGGGAAGGAAGAAGGCCGGCAAGACCTCTGCCGGCAAGACCCCTTCCAGCGAGACCTCTTCCGACAAGACCTCTTGCACCCACTCCGGCAAGCGCGCCTCTTTTTAGTGCTGCGCTCCCATTGAGGTCATGCCAGAGAGCTCCACCGACAAGAGCAAGAAGTCCAAGGCTGCACCACCAGAAACTAAGAAGGTGTCCGTCAAGGAGGACGACACGGGCGAGGCTTTCACTATAAGCTCCACCCTCGACAGCAAATAGGAAAGCGCGCTCGTCGCCTTCCTGCGGGCGAATGTCGATGTGTTTGCATGGCAAGCATCCGACATCCTCGGCGTTCCCAGGGAGGTGATTGAGCACCATCTTGCTGTCTGTCCTCATGCGCGGCCCGTCAAGCAGAAGGTCAGGAAGCAAGCTTTGGAGCGAAAAGAGTTCATCATCGAGGAGATCAGGAAGTTGGAGGCGGCAGGCCTAGTTAGAGGAGTGCTCCACCCCACGTGGTTGGCCAATCCAGTGGTGGTGCGTAAGGAAAATGGAGGCTGTGTATTGACTACACAGATATCAATAAAGCCTGTCCAAAGGATCCTTTCCCTCTGCCACGCATCGACCAGATTGTGGACTCCACTGCCGGGTGTGACCTGCCACTGGTGCGCGTCGGTCCTAAACAAATGGTTTTTAACCCCTTTCCGCAACGGCATTTGGAACCGTCGCTAAGTGAGTGTGGGCGATAGGGGGGGTCCTTCCCACACGACCCAGAAACCGTCGGGGATATGCCCTCCTGGCACATATGTTCGGCAAAATGAGGTCGCGTGCGACCGGCGAGCGCTCAAATACGGAAATACGTACAGTAGAGCTAAAAAAACAATTATACGGCGATATTGTTTCCGGTCGCAAGTACATCCCACATAGTCAGTCCCCGCTAAACGTTTCCGTTCGTATGCACATCCCACACAGTCGCTCCAAGGAAAACGTTTCCGTTCACAGGTACATCACACACAATTTTTCTCGTTAAATCATTTGCGTTATTGAATGTATCACACACGGTCCATAGAAGAGACTGTGTGGCAAAGGCTGTCCATCACACACAGTTTTTATGTGGTAACGTTTGCGCAAGGTGGCCTACAAACAGTTTTCAAGAGAAAGTCGTGTGTGATTGTTCATTATTCCTAGAAACTGTGTGCGTTGTCTGAGGTCATCGCCCACGGTATTTTTTCAACAACCGTTTGCAATAGCAAAACCCAATTAGCAGGCAAATTCGCCATTAGCAGGCTAATTATCCAATTATTCATAATCCATTTATTAATCTAATTGACATTTCATATTAAGCACACAATATATTTCATTTCCATATTAAGGAAGCAGAATTTCATAATTGAAATACATCAGAGTACAACATGATATAGCTTCAGCACTCAGCTACCCCATTACACAACCGCACCAACAGCAAGTTCCACATGCAACATGTAGAACCTTTCAAAATTAGCATCATAGACGGTATATAGACAGATGCATCTCATCTGGAAAACTGCTGAAGCGGAAGGCGAATATTGAGCCTTCATTCATGTTGAAGGTCTTTGCAAATTTAGTCCAGTGCCTGTGGATGATTGACCGTCCCTCCTTCGTCCTCTTCAGGAACACTTCAATATTGAACCGTGGGTGTTGTATGAAAACATTCTTCGCCTCCTGACCATAGAGGTGGTTTGAGAGGTAATCATTAGTGAACTGCTTTGGAAAGGCCTGAAAACAAGGATGTGCATAAATATCTTCTCTATATTGGAAATGGGGCAAAGGAATAAAAAAAAGGCAAGGTATAATAGTTAGTACCATCTTGTAGTGAACTGATGTCTTCTTCATTGTGCAGACAACGATCTTGTTGTTTTTTGTCACTAATTTCTTTATCCTAACAATTTTTCTGAGTTTCTTGATTTGATTGATATTCATGGACAACTCATTTCCCCATATGCAAAAGGGGTCGAAGAGTGGGTCAAAACCTCTGACAGCAGGACCTACATGTGCAAGACAAATTTTTTAAAAACCTAAATATTAGAATGGTTCCTGCAATTGCACAATAATGTGCTATTAGACAACAGACCATGCACGTGCTAACCTCGATTGTAAACCTCAGTGCTTCCCATTGTTTCCCTGCAACACGTATAAGGTAGTTAGTCATCAGGTTAAGTAAGGGTTCGCATGCTATCAGTAAAATATGTTGGTGAAAACTAATCACATTGCAGATTCATCAGATTAATTCAAGCCACACGGAAAACCCATTTATCCAAACCAAGCATGATTAAGAACTAGGAAATATAGCACTTGTATATGTTTCTCATGTATTAAGTGCAGCCAAATTCGATTTATTCCTCACATGCACAACAATACAAAATTCTACCCACGACAATTGGACATCGCATTGCAGAATTGAACCAAGCAGTTAACTAAACACGACAACAAATGAACCAAACATTAACTGAGCACCACATTGCACAATATAACATACTCCTAATAGAAGATCAGACAGTTAACTAAACAGTTAACTACAACCAATTATAGCAATTGTATTTGTTTCTCATGTATTTACTACAGCCAAATTTAATTTATTCCTCACATGGTATACAATAACAGAATGCACCCACAATTTTGTAAATATAAATTCGATTTATTTCTCACATGGAAGACAATACAAAATTGCAGCTTGAAGAATTGAACATCACATTTGCAGAATTGAACCAAACAGTTAACTGAAGACGACAACTAATTAACAAAATAGTTAATAAGTGAGCACCACACTGCATGACATATAGAACATATACACTAGAGCTGTCACGTCCCTAGCCTTGCTATGCACTTGGACTAGCTTGGTTGCTGCATCATGTCTAAATTTCATTTAAATCTGAATTGGGGATGAACAAACCCTAGCACCAAATTAAATCAAATAGGCTCAACTTAAAATGATTTTCAAAGAATCCAAAATTCCTTGAGAAAAGTTCAAGATTTTTGGTTAAGGTGGATACCTCTGCCGAAAATGATGCACATATTTTTAGGACATATCTGGATTTTTGAATGAATTCATTAAGTATTTGAATTGGAGCAACTAAATGCTATGCATATTATTTATTGCTCAGATAATTCTAGAATTATGTGTGGGGCCCTGTAATAATCTATCTAGCATCCAGACTAATTTCCAGAAGCTGCAAAAATAATTTGGTTAGCAAACCAAATTCAAAAACAGTAACAGAAATAGAAAACAGAAAACAAATGAATAAAAGACAGAGGAGAGAAAGACTTACCCGGCGCTTACCTGCAGCAGAGCCGGCCCAGCTCCTTTTCCTGGCCCAACCCACCACCGCAACCTCCCTGTCGTCTTCCTCCCTGGACAGAAGGACGTGCGCGTGGTCGCCGCGTGCACGCACGCGCTGCACCACCTCCTGCTTGCCGCCGACCGCCAGGAGCTGGCTAAGGACGCCACACACTCTCCCGCGCCTCCCTCGATCGCTTGCTCGTCCCCATCCCCTCTCTGACTCTCTCTCCCGTGACCGTCCGTACGCACCCGAGACCGCCGACGAGAACCACCACGGCCACAGCTACCCCCTCGCCCCTCCGCTGTGCCCATGAGCTCCGCGTCGTCTTCCTCGTCATCTCCACCGAGCCAAGACAGCCAGGACGCGCTGTAGCGTCGTCATCGCCATCGTCTTCCTCCTCGGGAGCCGGTCACCACCGACGTCGATTCGCCGTCGACAGGACGTCACCGAGCCCGCTAACCATCCCTGCAGCTCCGCGATGAGCCGCTGACCCGATTCCCCTTGCCCCGTCGTCCCTAGCATCCTGTAGCTGCCGTCCCCATGAGCTCCGAAGCTCGCCGCCGTCAGGGCTCATCACCGCCGCGGCCAGAGCTAGCTATGACCGCAACCGAGCACTGCAACATGCTCAGAACGCCGTCAGGAGCCTAGCACACTCACCCGTTGCTCCTGCCGTGCGCTGCAGCGTTGTTTTCGCCGACGCCGATCTCCGGGCGCCGCACAAGTCGTCACCGCCGTCAACCTAGGCCGTCCCAGCTGCTACAGCTGCCACCACTAGATGCGCGAGAGCTCCAGCAAGGCGTAGCAGCAAACCGCGCTCAAAACGGAGCCCCATAGCGATCTTCCGACACGCTCCGCCGTCGGTTTGGTCGTCGCCGGCCTAACTCCGGCGACTGCCAACATGGCGGTGCTTAGCTTAGGCTAATTACCTCGTTGGTTTAACACTAGACCACTGACAGTGGGCCCTAGTGCCTGTTAAATAGTTTTGTTAGGATTAGTTAATCACTGTTTAGCCGCTGTTCCAATGACAGGTAGGACCCGCACGTCAGGTTTGACCTGGACCCGGTCAGTTGACGTGCTGACGTCACTATGATGTAATGCTGACGCAGTAATCACTTTTCTGGATTTTAAATAAATCTAAACGATTTATTTATTTCAGGAAATAGCTAAAACTTCTAAAAATCATAGAAAATAATCTGTAACTCCAAATGAAATAAATTATATATGAAAAATTATCAGAAAAATCCAATCTTTCCATCTGTACTGGTTTCATGCATGTTAAAGCAACTTAACCCTGCTGTTTATATCAAAACATGATAAAGCACTATTTAAATTCATAAGATGAGTTTGGGGTTGAATCTTTGGTTCAAAATGGCTCAAACCCATATGGTTGTAGTTGCATTAGCCCAACACACTCATTTTGCCATGTCATTATCATGCATCATAATTGTTGCATTGCATTGATTGTGTTCTTCCTTATTTGCCGGTATTTGTCCCCTCTCAGCAAACGTAGTTTCGATGATGAGTTCGATGACACCGATGAAGAACTATACTATCTTCAGAAGTGCCAGGCAAGCAAAACCCCCTTGTTCATTCTGATACAATCCCACTCTCTCACTCCTGCTCTCTTTTACTGCATTAGGACAACAACGATTCAACTGTTACATGCTGCGGTAGTTGAACCCCTTTTCCTCTGCATGACCTGTCATTGCCACAATAAATAGATGAAACCCACTAGCATGAGTAGGAGTTGTTTGAGCCCTGATGTGCCTACTCATTCGTGCTTGTTTGTCATGCCTGCTACTGCTTAGAGTTGAGTCAGGTCTGATTCATCGGGGATGAATTGGAATATGGTGAACATGTCCTACTGTTGAGAGCTAAGTGTGTGAACACGATTTGGTAAAGGTAGCGGTGAGAGGCCATGTAGGAGTACATGGTGGGTTGTCTCATTGCAGCCGTCCTCAGGAACTGAGTTCTGTGTTTGTGATCCATGAACAATTACTACCACGCATTGGAATGCTTAAGTGGCCCTCTCGACTTATTAATCAACCTGATCTCTGTCCAGGAGTTACAACTAGTTTCTGGTGTTTGTAGGTAGTGTTAGTAGTCTACCAAGTGGCACCCGGTACAAGTGGGCTTGGGACAGACTAGGCACAGTGGCACGGTGTACCAAGTGGCACCCGGATGGTGGGCTTGGGAAACCCTGCTCACATCGTTCGGGGCCGTGAGCGACACCCCGGCCGGATCTCCTTGCAGATGGAACCCGAATAGGCGATAAACCTGGACTAGAGACTTGTGTGGTTAGTCAGGTCATGGCCGACTCCCTCGCCAGGCTTCCGCTTGAAGGTTGCCGAGATACACGACGTGTACATGGTGGTAAGTGGCGAGAGCGTGTGTGAAGAAGTACACCCCTACAGGGTTAACATCATCTATTCGAATAACCGTGTCCGCGGTAAAGGACTTCTGGGTTGTTTGTACAGTTCATAGACAAGTGAAAGTGGATACTCTAAAATGCGCAAGATAAGCGTGAGTGCTATGGATGGCGTTCTCGTAGGGAGACGGGAGCGGATCCATAGTGGTGTATTGATATGGTGAATATGTGGACTCGTGTGCACCACCTCAAAAGAGTTACTTGAAGTCGTAGTACATGATAGCCACTGAGTCAAAGCTGGCTTGCTGCAGTTAAACCCCACCACCCCTTTGTTGATACTGATGCATATGTAGTTAGTTCTGATGTAAGTCTTGCTGGGTACATTTGTACTCACGTTTGCTTAATTTATGTTTTTGTAGAGAGACTTCAGTCTCACTAGTAGTTCCGCGTGGACTTCGACGTTTAGCTTGTTACCTCAGCTACGATCTTGTACCCTTGGGAGGGTCTTGTAGATAGTCAGGCTTCTCAGCCTTCTTCATTTGTAGTTGTCTGTACTCAGACAAGTTAAGCTTCCGCATGTGCTTGTTGCTTGTATGCTCTGTATGTTGGGTCATGAGACCCATGTTTGTAATACTTGGCTCCTCGGAGCCTAATGAATAAATACTCTGAGTCGTAGAGTCTTGTTCTGATGCCATGTTGTATTTGCACATATTGAGCATATTGTGTGTATGATTGAAATGCTTGGTATGTGTGGGATCCGACAATCTAGTTGTTTATCCTTCGTAGCCTCTCTTATGGGGAAATGTAGTCCGGTGCTTCCACTGAGCCTTGGTAGTCCGCTACAGCCCGGTTTACCGGAGTCCTGCTAGCCCAGCACTACTGCTCCGGAACACCTAGACTGGCCGGCATGTGATACACTTAGTTCCTGTGTCTGTCCCTTCGGGGAAATGTCACGAGGTGACATCCGGAGTCCTGCTAGCCTGCTACAGCCCGGGTTCTCGGAGTCCTGTTAGCCTGTTGCTTCAGCCCGGATTCACACGCTGCTGACCGACATGCTCGATGTTGTTTCATGTATGCTTGTCCCCATATGTTAGTGCCACTTTGGGTTCACAACTAGTCATGTCGGCCCGGGTTCTCTGTCATATGGATGCTAGCGACACTATCATATACGTGAGCCAAAAGGCGCAAACGGTTCCGGGCCAGGTAAGGCGACACCCGTGGGAATACCGTGCGTGAGGCCGCAAAGTGATATGAGGTGTTACATGCTAGATCGGTGTGACTTAGGATCGGGGTCCTGACAGCTTTGGTATCAGAGCCTGACTGCCTGTAGGATTACTAAGCCAAACTGGACGAAGTTGAGTCTAGAAATGCTTTAGTTATATGTAAGGGAATTGATTGTGGGAAGGGATGTAAGGCTCTTTTTACTCCTTTACCTTATGCCCTTCTGATCTGAGTCAACCTCTTCTCTTCTACGGGGATTAAGAACTAGGCTTCTCATCTTTCTATCAGGATCACGTGTTACTAATCCGTAGAATCTTAGGATTGTTGGTTCCAGGCCTCAGTTCAGTTTTCTACTACATTTAATATGTTGTCAGTTGAACCAGAACCTTGATATGATGTTGTTAAGTGACTATGCAAATCCTTGTGAACGTCTCAAATCTTTTTCTGAGCATTTACAGCCGTTATGCTGTCCGAGTCATCCCAGGTTTCTAAACAGCCTGATGCATTTGCAAATCCCTTCTTTCCGTTCCCGATGTTTCTTTGGGTCAGTTTAACCACACTAATCGGTGAGTTGAGGTACTCTGTTGCCTCGGCATATATGTTGGAGCTATTATTATGACCCTAGGTGTTTTAGGGAATCACCTAGTAATCTAGCAATGCTTTGTATCTCCAGTGTGATGATTCTGGTCATCATCCTCGAAGCATCCTGTGATGTTATTAGTTAGTAGGCATTCTATTCCTGGGTTCTTGCACCCGAGATTCACCCTACTTACTTCATGTTGATAGTGTTTGCTAGTTCCGTTAGGATATTAGTAACCTTTGTGATAGTCTTTGAGGTCCGTGTTATATCATTCTTCCAATACCATGGACCATTATGGCAGAAGATCTTTGAACCAATGATCACAACAAGAGTGCTCTTGATGAGTTCTCCATTCAAAAATTGTGATTCTGCCAGTCCTTCCTTTCTGCATGCGTTATCCGGAAGAAATATGTTGGACTCGTTTGACATACTAATCTATGCATCCACAACTCAGACAATCATATGTTCTCTGATTTGTCCCCCTTCAGTTATATTCCGACCTTCATCTATCAATTGATAGTCAAGAGTATGTGTGCATTCGTTCATCGATGCCTATTATTCTTGTGGTCCGTCAAGCCATTCTATTCCGGAATGACTAGGAGAAACAAACTCCAGTACCTCATCCATATCTAGGATTGGGTCAAAGTAGTTGTGCTCTGCAGATCAAATGCCAATCCAGCTTTTGCTCTATTCTACCCTGGAGTATTACCCCCCTTTATGTCAGGATTGTCATGAGAATTGCACCATCTCTTATGAATTCTTGACGCAGTGATACTTCTCGCCATCATTGTTTCATTCCTCGGTTCCGTGTTATTGTAACCGGAATGCCGACAAGTGAACTGTGATGCGTGAAATCAATACTCGTAGCAACTCTGTTGCTTGGTAGCTAATCGACAATAATTGCATTCTTAGCGTGTTGGTTATTCAATCATCATCCTAAGGTTGATCGTGGTACCTAGTCCATATTTCCTGGTGCACTCTTCAATCAGTGAGTTAGGATTGTGCCAATCCCTCGCTTACTTGATCATATCGTCTTGCCCTGAAAAGCAGGACTATTCCCGAGCTTAATAACATATTGGTGGTTCGTGATTTTCTGAATATCCTCTCGGAAGTATCACCGGGTTGTCCCCTGACTGTTATGTTGAGCTCGCGATCAAGTTGTTTTTCCCCCTAAACCACCCCTTCTCCAAGAAGCTGTGTTGGATACCCTGAGCTAGTTGGTTAAGCTAAACAATAACTTGGAAAGTTGGAAGATGAAAGCTTGTCCCGCTTAGTTCATCTCCAAAGGGATATCCTTATGTTTGTGTGTTTGTTGAAGAAAGATGATATCTCCTTCTATTGATCCTCACGATCAATTGTCGGCGCTATTAACTTATCCAATCTTTGATTTGTGCATGGGCTATCGTCAAATCAAATCAGGACCAATGGTGTTCGTAATGTTGTCTTACTTGTGGTAGATTTCTCGAGCATACACCATTATATCTTTTGGGTCTGACCAATGCTATCGCTTTGTTCACATAGTTGTGGAATTCCATCTTCACGGAAATCTAGATGACCTGTTGTTGAGCCCATCAGCAATATTTTCATCTTATCCATGATTCATGTTGGACATCTATGTTAGTGTTGGAAACTTTTATAAGCATTATCTTCATGTCCCGTTCATGAAGCATATGTTGGATGAAAAAGTGACTTCCTCTAGTTCATGTGCATTTGAAGCAAGTTGCCACCGTGAATTTGAGAAAGCTTGTATTTTTCTTCCTTTGGAATCATCCCAAGCCAGTCATGCACGTGCGAAGCATTCTATGGTCTGATAGATTGATCATCTCCATTCCATATGTGATCCCTAGCACACCAAGCCACTGATTGATTTGTTCAAGGAGAAGAAGTTCCTTCATAAGAGCTAATCATATGACTTATGCATGGGCTTCGCTCTCCGCAATGATGGTTCCCAACCAGAACTCGGTAGTGTTTCATTATAAGACTACTACGTGGTCATGCTTGTCTGGGACAACGTGTTCATAGGTGTGTAGCAGAACCCGCTCATGTTTTGGAGCTTACTACCATAGTTCATCTCCCGAGAATCTCGCAACATTATCTCGTCGATTTGTGTTGCAAACTTTCCTTTTCAAACATGTTGAGTCTGGAATATCCTCCCACCAACCAGATCTGAATCTCAGGTAGTTATGACGGTTGGGGCATCTCAAAGATTTTGATCTTAGTTCCTCTGTAATTCCGGTAAGTTAATGTAGTGGTCATTCTGTTGAGTCAAGATATCATCCACTCCCCATGAGGATTTGACTTATAGTCCCATTCCCAAACTGAGTATGCCATTTCTTCAAACGATCAATTATGAATTGCCTCAGGCTGGTGTGAAGAGTTCCAATGATCTATGTATCAAAAGTAATTCCTTTTGCCACTGAAGGGAATAATGAGGGTAAGTGGCGAGAGCGTGTGTGAAGAAGTACACCCCTCCAGGGTTAACATCATCTATTCGAATAGACGTGTCCGCGGTAAAGGACTTCTGGGTTGCCTGTACAGTTCATACACAAGTGAAAGTGGATACTCTAAAATGCGCAAGATAAGCGTGAGTGCTATGGATGGCGTTCTCGTAGGGAGACGGGAGCGGATCCATAGTGGTGTATTGATATGATGAATATGTGGACTCGTGTGCACCACCTCAAAAGAGTTACTTGCAGTCGTAGTACAGGATAGCCACTGAGTCAAAGCTGGCTTGCTGCAGTTAAACCCCACCACCCCTTTGTTGATACTGATGCATATGTAGTTAGTTCTGATGTAAGTCTTGCTGGGTACATTTGTACTCACGTTTGCTTAATTTATGTTTTTGTAGAGAGACTTCAGTCTCACTAGTAGTTCCGCGTGGACTTCGACGTTTAGCTTGTTACCTCAGCTACGATCTTGTACCCTTGGGAGGGTCTTGTAGATAGTCAGGCTTCTCAGCCTTCTTCATTTGTAGTTGTCTGTACTCAGACAAGTTAAGCTTCTGCATGTGCTTGTTGCTTGTATGCTCTGTATGTTGGGTCATGAGACCCATGTTTGTAATACTTGGCTCCTTGGAGCCTAATGAAGAAATACTCTGAGTCGTAGAGTCTTGTTAAGATGCCATGTTGTATTTGCACATATTGAGCATATTGTGTGTATGATTGAAATGCTTGGTATGTGTGGGATCCGACAATCTAGTTGTTTATCCTTGGTCGCCTCTCTTATGGGGAAATCTAGTCTGGTGCTTCCACTGAGCTTTGGTAGTCCGCTACAGCCCGGTTTACCTAGTCCTGCTAGCCCAGCACTACTGCTCCGGAACACCTAGACTGGCCGGCATGTGATACACTTCGTTCCTGTGTCTGTCCCTTCAGGGAAATGTCACGCGGTGACATCCGGAGTCCTGCTAGCCTGCTACAGCCCGGGTTCCCGGAGTCCTGTTAGCCCAGTTGCTACAGCCCAGATTCACACGCTGCTGACCGACATGCTCGATGTTGTTTTCATGTATGCCTGTCCCCGTAAGTTAGTGCCACTTAGGGTTCACGACTAGTCATGTCGGCCTGGGTTCTCTGTCATATGGATGCTAGCGACACTATCATATACGTGAGCCAAAAGGCGCAAACAGTCCCGGGCCAGGTAAGGCGACACCCGTGGGAATACCGTGCGTGAGGCCGCAAAGTGATATGAGGTGTTACATGCTAGATCGGTGTGACTTAGGATCGGGATCCTGACAAGAGCAACGGATTGCATGGTAAAATTAGATAGCATAATTCACTTGAATTTGTGAAGGAAAGGCAGGAGCAACACACGCAACGGGTAAACCGAGCATGCTTAACCGGCGTAGCTAGCAAATGGCAAGGTGCTCCTTCAAGATCTAGGGGTCAGCACGAATGGCAGCCATCGCGACCTCATACGCGCGTGCGGCCGTGATTTGCTTCTCCGCTGCCAAATGCTCCATGAGGTCCTGGCTATACTGCGTGCACCATGGCTTAGGCCGGCACTTATTTGGTGGAGGGGTCGGTGATTTGGGTGGTTGGTGTCGCGCTCGTGCCGGCGGTTGGGGCATGTGGGATGTGGAAGGAGGAGGAGGATGGGGGTCGGGTGTGGATTACCTGCCTGGATAGAGGAGGCCGAGCAGCATGAAGGAGGGTCACCGACGAGGAGGCGGCGCTGCAAGCAAGGAGTGAAGGTTTCAACTTGGAAAGGAAGGCGGAAAGAGGGGAAATGTGGCTTTTGGAATCGCTTCAGCGAAAAAACTGGAGCGCAAAGTGTCATTAGACACGGTCCCTTAATTCAGAACTGTGTACGATATGTGGACATCACAAATGATTCAGATAGCTTAACCCGTGTGTGATGAGTTTGAACGTCAAAAGTTTTGGTTCGTATTTCCATGGTTACAGTGGTCATCCACATCATTGCATAATTTGGGTACACAAAGGAGACTACAGCACACCCACACTTCTTAATCGAGCAAGTTCAGCAATTAAACAGAGCTAGCTGACCTAAACATTACTCTAACAAATTAAAGACTGGCGCTCTTAATTAAACAAAACAAAGAGTACTACTACGGCTGGTGCTCGTCGAGCTCTGCCGCCGCCTCCATGTCCAGCTCGCGCCTGACGGTCTCCTGGGGAAGGGGCTGCATGGCATCCACCGCACCATACTTGGCAAGCATCTCGCCATCCGCGTCCGCCATCACTTTGCAAAAGGCCGCCACGAGCTGGGCGTGGGAGGATGCGATCTGGCTTGGACGGGCTCCGTCGTTGCAAGGTATGTGGCAGAGGAACGGCCGGCTGCTCGAACACTCTCGGCGATTGCCAGCTCTTCGGCCGTGGGTTGCCGACCGTTGTCGGAGAAGCTTCTTTTGATTTGTGCAGTGACCGCCAGGAGCTGGGCGTGGGCGGCCTCCATCAGGGCTAAGGCCGCCGCTGCGGAACGGACAGCTGTTGTGCCGCTCTCGCCAGTTGCTATCCCTGAGGCAGATGTTGCTGCCGCCACCTGAGAAGCAACATCAGCCGTTTGGGCTGCCTTTGCCGCCCGGTCGCAGATTGCGGCCGCGCTCATGCACCTTGTTAGCACGCGCATGGCGGCTGCGGCCGCGCTCTCGCCGGAGTGGGCCACCAAAGTTTCCCTCACGACGCGGGTCCACGTGCCCATCTTTCACCGGCAACGATTGAACAGTGAAATAATATTTGGGGAGCGAGCTAGTGTGCTTGAGACGCCGGCTGTGGACTGTAGCCGATGCACCTTCTCGCGTAAGCCATAGGCATACTATACACCGACGGTGCTCCAGGATATTTTGTGCTGCATCTCACACGGTTGCTGATAATAAACTGTGTGTGATCTACTTGATTTTCCATCTTGATTTGAATTACATAATGGGGTCACAATGGCAATGGACGGTGTTTGAATTGCTAGACCTTTTATCTAGAGTGAACATGCAACTATATGTGTGTCGTAGAAGAATTGGAATTATTTAGGGTTCATTTGAACATTTTATACATTAAATTGGGTTTCTAGCCATTTCAGGTGAACAATTCAAATTTGAACTACATGCACATGCTCCAGTGCATATAAATTGGTTGACAAATCAAATTTGTGTCCTTGGGTGCATGCTTATAGGTCCCATGCAAGAAATGGGAATGAATTTCAAACACCAGCGCACCGTTGATTGCCGGCAAAACATTGAGATGCCTGGTTTTTAAATTCTGGTAAATCAAAAACTCGTCTGAAATTCATGAAACTTGGCATGCTATCATGGAGCGGCATCAACATGCCGTGGTAAAATTTTTGTCCCATTTGGGGCAGGTTGGGTATATGCTTCTCACAAACCGGAGCTTCTCACAACAAGCATGATGGTTTTCGGTAGGGAACATCCCACCTTTGGGGATGAAACGATATCCATTACCTCTTATTGTTTTCAAAAAATTTCTCGTGTCAACAGAGAACAACAGGAGTGTTGTGTGAATTTTTGTGATTTTTCGGGGTTCGTTTGGACATTTTTATGCATTAACTGAGTTTTCAATGCATTTATGTGCATAATTCAAATTTGAAAAACATGTACATGCTCCAGTGCATATAAATTGGTTAAAAAACAAATATGTGTCCTTGGGTGCATGCTAAGGTCCCATGCAAGAAATGGGAATGAATTTAAAACACCAGGGCACCGTTGATTGCCGATAAAACATTGAGATGCCTGGTTTTTAAATTCTAGTAAATCAAAAACTCGTCTGAAATTCATGAAACTTGGCATGCTATCATGGAGCGGCATCAACATGCCGTGGTAATTTTTTCCCATTTGGGGCAGGTTTGTGTTTATGCTTCTCACAAACCGGAGCTTCTCACAACAAGCATGATGGTTTTCGGTAGGGAACCTCCCACCTTTGGGGACGAATCGATATCCATTGCCTCTTATTGCTTTCAATATTTTTCTCGTGTCAACATAGAACAACAGGAGTGTTGTGTGAATTTTTGTGATTTTTCGGGGTTCGTTTGGACATTTTTATGCATTAATTGAGTTTTTAATAAATTTATGTGCATAATTAAAATTTTAACTACATGCACATGCTCCAGTGCATATAAATTGGTTGGAAAAACAAATATGTGTCCTTGGGTGCATGCTTAGGTCCCATGCAAAAAATGGGAATGAATTTCAAACACCAGGGCACCGTTGATTGCCGGCAAAACATTGATATGCCTGGTTTTTAAATTCTAGTAACTCCAAAACTCGTATGAAATTCATGAAACTTGGCATGCTATCATGGAGCGGCATCAACATGCCGTGGTACAAATTTTGTCCCATTTGGGGCAGGTTTGGGTATATGCTTCCCACAAATCGGAGCTTCTCACAACAAGCATGATGGTTTTCGGTAGGGAACGTCCACCTTTCAGGACGAAACGATATCCATTGCCTCTTATTGCTGTCAAATTTTTTTCTCGTGTCAACATAGAACAACTGGAGTGTTGTGTGAAGTTTTGTGATTTTTTGGGGTTCGTTTGGACATTTTATGCATCAACTGAGTTTTCAATGCATTTATGTGCATAATTAAAATTTGAACTAGATGCAAATGCTCCAGTTCATATAAATTGGTCGAAAAATCAAATATGTGTCCTTGGGTGCATGCTTAGGTCCCATGCAAGAAATGGGAATGAATTTCAAACACCAGGGCACCGTTGATTGCCGACAAAACATTGAGATGCCTAGTTTTTAAATTTTAGTAAATCCAAAACTCGTCTGAAGTTCATGAAACTTGGCATGCTATCATGGAGCGGCATCAACATGCCGTGGTACAAATTTTGTCCCATTTGGGGCAGGTTTGGGTATATGCTTCTCACAAACCGGAGCTTCTCACAACAAGCATGATTGTTTTTGGTAGGGAACGTCCCACCTTTGGGGACGAAATGATATCCATTGCCTCTTATTGCTTTCAAAGTTTTTTCTCGTGTCAACATAGAATAACAAGAGTGTTGTGTGAATTTTTGTGATTTTTCGGGGTTCATTTGGATATTTTATGCATTAACTAAGTTTTCAATGCATTTATGTGCGTAATTCAAATTTGAACTACATGCACATGCTCCAGTGCATATAAATTGGTCGAAAAATCAAATATGTGTCCTTGGGTGCATGCTTAGGTCCCATGCAAGAAATGGGAATGAATTTCAAACACCAGGGCACCAATGATTGCCGGCAAAACATTGAGATGCCTAGTTTTTAAATTCTAGTAAATCCAAAACACGTCTGAAATTCATGAAACTTGGCATGCTATCATGGAGTGGCATCAACATGCCGTGGTACAAATCTTGTCCCATTTGGGGCAGGTTTGGGTATATGCTTCTCACGAACCGGAGCTTCTCACAACAAGCATGATGGTTTTCGGTAGGGAACGTCCCACCTTTGGGGACGAAACAATATCCATTGCCTCTTATTGCTTTCAATTTTTTTTCTCGTGTCAACATAGAATAACAGGAGGGTTGTGTTAATTTTTGTGATTTTTCGGGGTTCGTTTGGAATTTGTATGCATTAACCAAGTTTTCAATGCATTTATGTGCATAATTCAAATTTGAACTACATGCACATGCTCCAGTGCATATAAATTGGTTGAAAAATCAAATCTGCGTCCTTGGGTGCATGCTTAGGTCCCATGCAAGAAATGGGAATGAATTTCAAACACCAGGGCACCATTGATTGCCGGCAAAACATTGAGATGCCTTGTTTCTAAATTCTCGTAAATCCAAAACTCGTCTGAAATTCATGAAACTTGGCATGCTATCATGGAGCGGCATCAACATGCCGTGGTACAAATTTTGTCCCATTTTGGGGCAGGTTTGGGTATATGCTTCTCACAAACCGGAGCTTCTCACAACAAGCATGACGGTTTTCGGTAGGGAACGTCCCACCTTTGGGGACGAAACGATATCCGTTGCCTCTTATTGGTTTCAAATTTTTTCTTGTGTCAACATAGAACAACATGAGTGTTGTGTGATTTTTTGTGCATTTTCACGGTTCGTTTGGACATTTTTATGCATTAACTGAGTTTTCAATGCATTTGTGTGCATAATTCAAATTTGAACTACATGCACATGCTCCAGTGCATATAAATTGGTTGCAAAATCAAATCTTTGTCCTTAGGTGCATGCATAGGTCCCATGCAAGAAATGGGAATGAATTTCAAACACCAGGGCACCGTTGATTGCCGGCAAAACATTGAGATGCCTGGTTTTTAAATTCTAGTAAATCCAAAATTCTGTTAACCATTCATGTGACGCCACGTGTCTTGGTTTTAATGGCTGTAGGAGGTGCCGTGCGGACAGCTACTTGAACTTGACTGAACGGGAGGCGTACGAGCGCCATCCGGTGCGCAGGCTGACCGAGAGGCGTGCAAGCTGTCCTCGAGTGCGCAGGCTCACTGGGAAGCGTGCGAGCTGTACGCTGCGCAGGCTCACTGGGAAGCGAGCCCTTTGACTTCCATGGCCGCCCGCCTTGCTCGCATCCTCTCCATTAATGGTGCCCAAGCCGCAGTTTAATTTGTTTTTTAAATATAAAACACTCATTGCAAACGTTTTAGTCAGAACACCCATATGCAAGCCGACAGCTTCCCCAGGAAGCCAAGAGAAAATGTGCCAAGCAGGATTTCTGCAGCTCTTCATCGCAAATGTTTTAGATAGAACACCCGTATGCAAAGTGAGAGCAGCACAGGATTTGTGCATCCCTTCAACGCAAACGGTTGTTTTGGATGACCCGTGTGCAACCACGTACAAACAATTTGGTAAGATTTGTCAATCCTTGTAACACTGCGATTTGTCAAAATATGAAGCTAAAAATCACTAGCAGTATCTAATTTTTGCAACTAAAATTCAGTAATTAAGCATAGATTTCATTCATAGATTAAGCAGTCGTTCTTAATTTATACAAACAGTTCAACTCGACAGCTGAACCGACCAAACTTCTCCCCAATTGTTGCCAACCACGTACTAAAATAGCTAGTTCAACTATATATACCAGATAATTTTAAGTACGTTGTACAGTTCCACCACATCTATAGTCAGATGAACTGAACAAAATAGCCCCTAAATACTACTAGCACTACTACTACTACTACGGAGGGGCTTTCTAATACTTCCGGCTGCCTCTCCTCTGCCGAGCGCGCTCAGTAAGAGGCGGAGGAGGAGGAGCCTACCGACGATCTAGGCAACCACAATGCGGTACCTGCCGCTAATGCAGCTTCAGTGACGCTAACCTCGAACGCCCTCTGCCGCTCCAGACGACCCCTCTCGAAGCGGTGGTTCTCCTCGTAGATCTCCTGATTCCTTGCCTCTAAGGCGGCATGTGCCGCGGCCACGGCGGCGGTAAGGCTCTTTGCGTGCTCGATGAGGCGCTCCTCCTCCTCCTGCAGGAACTCGGTGTAGCGCGCAAGGTCGCTGACGCACGTGTGGGCATCCACCTCCGCCTCCCGCCTTCGGGCGGCGGTGGCGGAGCGGGTGCTGACCTCGGCGGTCGACGGTGGGCTGGCGGCCACGGCGGCCAACGACGGGGTGGTGGCCACGACCACCATCTCCCGCCTTTGGGCCGCGGTGGCGGAGCGGGTGATGGCCATAGTGGCTGGCAGTGGGGTGGCGGCCACGACGGCCACCTCACGCCTTCGGGCCGTGGCGGCGGAGCGGGTGATGGCCCTGGCTTTCGACGGTGGTGTGGCGGCAACGGCGGCCGGCAACAACTGCCGACGGGCACCGGTGGCGGAGCGTGTGGTGGGTGTTCCATGCACACCCAACAGGGACGCCACGTGCACTACACTACGCCGGGGACTGCGCCGCCGCCGCGGCGTAGCCTCCCAGCTGGAGCTGTCCTCTGATGACGGCGGAGTGGCTGAGCGATGAAGAAGGACTGGTGCCATTGGCGATTGTGGGAGAAGCAGACGAGATAAGCTACAGGGATGGAGGGGAAAATGCGACGCAGGACTCCGGCCGTGAGGGTTTTTATAGCAGGCCGGTAAGCATTGGGATTTTGGGGGATTTCACCGAGTCGGGCGGGAAGCTTGCACGGGAACCTGCGAGGTTGCACGGGAACGGGCTCACCGATGATTCATTGGCGCAACCGTTTGGCAAAAAGAACGCCCCCGCGCGCTGTGCAAGCTTGCGCTGTAAGCCGTCTGTGGCAGCGGGGTGACAAGACGTGCGAGAGGAGGACGAAAGGCCACGTACACAGACGGTTAATAAAAAACGTTTGTGATTTAAGTACCTACTATACCACCATCCTGGTTTATATGTATGATTTAACTAATAAAATACGAATGCATGTCGCCAAAGATTGTATAGTTGGATTTGTATTTGAACATAGTTTCCTATTATATAATTTTTAAAACATGCATTAACATTTTGTTGGTTAAATTTGAGGTCAAAGTATGGAACGGAATATAAATGAGACTATAGACTAGACGGAGGTGGTACCACACGGCCGCTCTCTACGCAGCGACGCAACTGTCGGCCGGCTTGTAGGCGACCATTTCCTGCGTGTTCAACTGCTCTATGCGTGTGGTTGCTTGCGGTAAAGGCGGCCGCAGCGTGCTCTGCTCGCGTCCCGCCGCACACGCTCTGCTCTTGCGTCTCTCCGGGTGCTCTTCCCTCATCCCTCCATGCGTGCTGCCAGTGTTTGGGGCCGGCGCACGATCACGCACGTTCGTGTGCAAGCGGTTGCACCGGGCATGGCGCGACGAGCAGTTACCCACTGCAAAAACAGCCATGCGGGCGCGCCGAGAATCCACGCCGCCCGGCCCGCTTTTATTCCTGCAGCCATTTACCTTCATCTCTCGTCTCACACGACACAATAAGCACACCCACGAGGACACATACAAAGAGGACATCCAGCGGTTCCATTGGCGCTTCCCGTGGCTCCAATGGCGCTCCCAGCGGCCGACGACGACAACGGCGGGCAGTTCACCACACATCACGTAGTGGACACCCACGTGAGGGGGAAGGCCCTCTCGGTGGTGTACACGAACGATCTGGTCTCAGTGGAGAGCTCCACCCAAACTATGGAGCAGCTCCTTGCCGAGGACAAGTACCGAGTGGTCGGCTTCGACCTCGAGTACACCATCGGTCGTGCCGGGCACGATCAGAAGGTTGCCGTCGCCCAGTTGTGCGTGCGACATGACGTCCTCGTGTACCACTTCCACCTTGCCACAAGGCCTTGCGAGCATTTTTCCAGGTTTATCAACAGCTCCGACTACAGTTTTGCTATGGTGGACACCACCAACAATCTAAAAGCGCTCAAGGTTTCGGACTTGAAATGCCCGAATCTTGTCAACATCCAGCACCACTACAAGGTCTGGGGCAGCGACAAAAACAAACTAAACTCCTTGGTTGAGCTCGCCTCGGCCATCATCGACCCCTACTACGCGAAGATGAAGAATGAGAGCAATAAGGACAAGAATGCCTGACACAGTGTGTGGCATAAGAGACTAGATGAACAACATGTCAAGTACGCGGCCATGGACGCGTACACAAGCTACGAGATGTACAGGCGGATCGTTGACATGAGGAAGTGTCTTCTTCCTGACAAAGATGAGGGATCGAGCCACATAGCAGTGGCGGGAGCGTCACATGAAGTAGATGACTAGACAATCGTTTCTCCTACTTTAGAATGCATGCAATTGTTTATTGAGGTGTGTGCGAATGATCTGTATAGTCACTTATGTAATTGGATGTTTATTTCAGTTATATATATACATGTTATTCTATTGTAGATAGAGCAATTCACACGGCTTATTAGCAGCAATCGTTTGTGTTATTATTGGTCTTCGCACACATTTCAGATTATGGACTTGTTTGCCACGTATCACACACATCTTGTTCAGTTGAACCGTTTCCATTGTGTTGCCTAATCACACACAGTTCATCCTAGTGAACCGTATGCTGTATATCGCACGCGCCTTCATCTGGCCGCTCGTTTGTTTTCTTCCTCCTCATCCCAAACAGTTAATTGACCTGAACCGTATGCCCTGCATCGCACACACAACTAAAATCTGAACCGTGTTTGATGCATCCGTCATCGCAAACGTTTTGCACCTTTTTGACGATTTTTTACACCACCGTTTGCGATTATGGCATCGCACACAGTTTTGTCGAAGGGTCTCTGATCGTAGTGTCGCGTTTGGACCATCCTGCAGTAGTGTACTGTCATTTCTCGACGCCTATTCAGGATACCACCAGATCTTGATGGTGAAGGAAGATGAAGACCGCGTTCATCACCCCATGTGGTATGTACTGTTTTGTACGAATGCCTTTCGGGTTGAAGAGCGCTGGTTCAACATTTGCCCGGGCGGTCCAAATTGGTTTTGAGCCCCAGCTACATAGAAATATGGAAGCTTATATGGACGACATAGTGGTCAAAACCAAGGACAGGGCCACGCTCGTGCAAGATCTAGAAGAAACATTTGCAAACCTGCACAAGATCAACCTCAAGCTCAACCCAGAGAAGTGCGTGTTCGGTGTCCCCTCCGGCAAACTTCTTGGGTTCTTTGTGTCTCAACGCAAAATTGAAGCAAATCCCGACAAGATCAAGGCAATTGAGCAGATTGAGGCGCCAAAACGGGTCAAAGACGTCCATAGGCTCGCTGGCTGCGTTGTTGCCCTGAGTAGGTTCATCTCCAAATCTGCTGAGCGCGCCCTCCCCTTTTTTCAAAGTTTTGAAAAAGGCGGGTCCAGTAAAGTGGACTACGGAGGCAGAGACAGCGCTGCAAAATTTGAAGAGGTACCTCTCCTCCACGCCAATACTAGTCGCGCCTAAACCATAAGAGCCGCTGCTGCTATACTTAGCAACAACGAATCAAGTGGTTAGTGCTGCGCTGGTGGCGCAGAGGGAACTTGAGGAAGAAGCAGAAGTAGCAGGTGAGCCGTCGGATGGTGGGCCGGAGTCCTCCCCAGCAAGGCCCGGCCCCGGCAAGGCAGATTCTACGCAGATGGGCAAAGTGGAACAGAAGAAGAAGGTGGTGCAGCACCCGGTTTATTTTGTCAGTTCCCTCTTGCAGGGGGCTAGATCGAGATATTCTGGTTTGCAGAAACTACTTTTCGGCCTCCTTATGGCCTGGAGGAAGCTACGTTACTATTTCCAAGCACATGAGATCACCGTTGTCACCCGCCTCCCTTTGCAACAGATTTTGCACAACCCGGATGCGACGGGGAGGATTGTGGAGTGGGCATTGGAGCTGTCGAGCTTTGGCCTCAAGTTTGAAAGTACTTCAATGATCAAGAGCCGAGCCTTGGCAGAATTCATAGCGGAATGGACCGCAACGCTCGACGAAGAGATTCAAGAGACCACCCTTCCCGGCAAGGAGACCTGCCGCGATTGGGTTATGTACTTTGATGGTTCTTTCTCGCTACAAGGTGCTGGTGCCGGCGTGCTACTCGTCACGCCCACTGGAGAGCACCTCAAGTACATAATCCTGATGCACTTTGCCCAGGAAAAATCAACGAACAAGACGACAGAGTACGAGGGATTGCTTGCCGGTCTCAGGATCGCGGCAGACCTCGGAATCAGGAAGCTCATCATCAGAGGTGATTCGCAGCTCGTCGTTAAGCAATTCAACAAGGATTACCAGATCCCGTTGATGGAGGCCTATGTGGATGAAGTCAGGAAGTTGGAAGAGCGCTTTGACGGATTACAAGCAGAGCATGTTCCCCGAGCGGAGAACGAAATTGCTGACGACCTATCAAAACGTGCTGCCCTCAAGTTGCCTGTGGAACCAGGTACCTTTGTGCTTCAATTAACTCAGCCATCTGTTGAACCATCAGCAGGATAGAGCAAACGAAGGAAGGCGGGCCCCGGCAGGTACTTTCCCGCTGAGCTCCCAGGAGCCGCCGGCAAGGACGTTGCCGGGTGCCCCAAGCTTGCCGGAGAGCAGCAACCCCCGGCAGGGCCTCAAGCCCTGGCCGTAGAGGCTACTACCCTTACGGCCGAAGATGTGCCTTTAGTCCTTGCCGTCGAGCCCCAGGCTCCGGCATGGGCGCAGCCCACCGTTTGTTTCCTCAAAACAGGAGAGCTCCCCGAGGAGCAGGAAGAAGCAGAGAAAGTAGCCCGTCAGTCCAGCATGTACCAATTTGTGGATGATGCCCTATACAGAAGGAGACCGAACGACGTGAAGTTGAAGTGAATTCCTCGGGAAGACGGACTGAGGCTGTTGGCAGAGATAGATGGAGGCATGTGTGGCTCCCACATAGGGTCGAGAGCCCTTGCCGATGAAGCATTCCGGCAAGGTTTCTTCTGGCCCACTGCTCTCCAGGATGCGACTGCACTAGTAACCAAGTGTGAAGCGTGCCAGTTCCATTCAAAGAAGCTTCATCAACTGGCTCAAGCTCTTCAGACCATCCCTCTTTCCTGGCCATTTTCGGTCTGGGGGATCGATATACTGGGCCCTTTCCCCGTGCTGTCGGGGGCTTTGAGTACTTGTACGTCGCAATCGACAAGTTCACAAAGTGGCCGGAAGTGGAGCCGGTGAGAAAGGTGATGGCACAGTCAGCCGTCAAGTTCTTCAAGGGGCTAGTCTGCCGTTTTCGTGTGCCCAATAGGGTCATCACCGACAATGGCACACAGTTCACAAGCCGCACCTTCATGCAGTACATTCAAGACCTCGGCAGCAAGGTTTGTTTTGCTTCTGTTGCTCATCCCAAAAGTAACGGCCAGGCTGAGAGGGCGAATGCAGAAGTGCTGCGGGGCCTCAAGACCAGAACTTTTGACAAGCTGCACAAGTGCGGAAGGCGCTGGATTGATGAGTTGCCAACGGTTCTTTGCTCGATTAGAACGACGCCAAATCGAGCCACTGGCCAGATACCCTTTGCCCTGGTATACGGGGTGGAAGCAGTTCTCCCCACGGAACTCACATACGGGTCACCTCGAGTGCTCGCTTATGATGAGCTTGAGCAAGAGAAGTTGAGCCAAGAGGATGCGACGCTCCTTGAGGAAGATCGTCTTCGGGCCGCAGTGCGAGCCTCTCGCTACCAGCAAGCCTTGCGCCGCTATCATAGCCGCAAGGTTCATGCCCGAAGCCTTGAGGAAGGCGACCTTGTTCTTCGGCGGATTCAACCCGCCAAGAATTCAAACAAGTTGACGCCAAAGTGGGAAGGCCCTTATCGGGTAATACGAGTCACTAGGCCCGACGTAGTCCGCCTGGAGACCGAAGATGGCATTCCGATGAGCAATTCCTGGAATATCGAACATCTCCGCAAGTTTTACCCCTAAGGCGCGGTTGCCGGGAGCCCCGGCGACCCCCATTTTGTGCTAGCCTTGCCGGCAAGGCATGTAAACCTATGTACAGAGCCAGGCGCAGACCCTGTGGCAGTCAGGTAAAGGAATCCCTTAGTATGTATAGTTTCCTGTCGATTTCCATGTTTATGTGTATACGTATATGCATGCTTGTCCAGGGTACTGTACTACTTTTTGATTCCAATGAATGTTAGTGGACCACCGAGCTTCCATGCTCTTGCCCTCTCTTCTTTCCAGCCACGGCAAGGACGCGCGATCCCGCCAAGGACCCGGCTCCGGCAAGAAGTTGAGAAGACCGCCCGGCACGGTGATCCCCGGCAAACCAAACAAATAAAGTTTACCTCTTGCCCATTCGTGTTTGTATCCTATGACTTGTGCATTAGAAAACCTCGCCACTCTTCTTTCAAAACTCGGGTGCTCCCAATTCCGACCCAAACGTTGTTTTGGTCGGAGTGGTCATAGTAGCCCTTCCTAAAAGGAGGTGGACGGGGGGCTGGGCCCTTTGTCTGTAACCCGACAGATATGATTCTCGGGCAGGCGCAAAGGGCGCCGGCAGGGCAGCTTGCCAGGAGGACTCGTTTATTTACATTAAGGAGGCGTTTCGCCTCTGCACGAACATATGCGTGCACGGGCTCCCGGCAAGGCTAGACTTTTTCATTAACATGCTGATGCAAGAACAGAGGTTAGAGGGCACAAGCATGGGCTCGGGAGATTACATTTTCTAGAAATTAAGATTTGGCAAGTGCCTACAATTCAAAAGAAAGATAATTGCCCCGTGATCTCCGTTCTTGCCCCTCTCCTCCCAGGTGTGACAGGTGAAGGAAAAAGGGAGTGACAGGGAACGCGCCGATGGAGAGCGTGACGAGGAAGACCCTCGGCAGGACGCGGCTGTCGGAGTTGGAGTCGGCGTCCTCCCGCTTGACGCCCTCGTCGTCGCTGTTGTTGTCCTCCTTGTCACTCTCGCTCGAGGAGGAGGTTTCATCGTCAGTGGAGCTCTCCACGCAACACCTTAGGCAAGTTCTCGAGCGCCCAAAGACCATGACGGAAAGAAGGCCGCTCTTCGTCAATGCAAAGTGGAGGACGAGCCCCTCCGACAGGCTATGGGCACGGGCAAAGGTCTTCCACCCGCGGCGGAGATACATGACGTGAGGGGCGGGGAAGTCGACGTAGACCCGCATGCTGCCATTCCCGCAGCCCCTCGTATGCAGCCTCAAGGCCTGTGGCGGGTCGAGCTCCATCTCCCGAGCGAACGGAGGGGGGAGACGGAGGCGACCACGCACTGGCTTGTACAGCCTGATGAAAAATTCACGGGGCTGGTCCCCGACATGGCCCTCCATTGGGGGAAGAGCCGCTGGCGGAGGCGCGGCCGGTGCGCCGCCCCGTCCTCCTCTCCCCCGAGTGCCACGGCAGCCTCAGCCTCGCCCCCTCCCTCTTCCTCTCGTGGCGGGCTCCGCCACCACGAGCTCCTAGGGAGGAGGGGCGCGCTATCGAGCGGAGACCCTTGTCGTTGCCATTGGAGCGCCAGCGTGCCCTCTCGCCATAGCGAAGGGAGGGGGGAGTCAAGATGGAAGGAGATGAATGTTGAAGGATTGAAGGAAGTTATGCCCCCTCCCCTTTTATAAAAGGGCGGGGCCAGGGCTCCGCCTCCCCGATCTAAGGACGGCCGCCCCACTTGACCAATCTGGCCGCCAGGGGCGCAGGGAATCGGGACCGACCCGCTGCTCCAATCAGCGATGACCCGGTTTGCCGCCTCGGCATTAAGGACCGTGCCCTCCGCGTCCACCACCTACCCTCCTTGGGGCATGGAGGACATGTGGCGAGCGGGCCAGAATCGAGAAGACAAGTGAAGCGACTGTTTTCCACCCCATGATCGTGGGGCGCGGGCGCCTTGAAGGCCTCGACCTGAGTCCACTTAGTAAATGAGCCGCGCCCCTGTGTTTTCCTCCTTTTATGGGGAAGGCCCAAGCCACCTCTTTACTATCCACCACGATGTGACGCAAGCGTGCTGCCACTGCTCGATGCACGACCCCCACGTCACACATTAAATGCAGGCCGTGGGGAAGCGCAACTGGCGAAGGAATTACTGCAGTAAAGACTCTGCCACACATGCCCGCACACCGTTTTGGGCCTGGCCCAACAACGCTCTGCGCTTATGTGTGGCCCAGGCCCGGGGGCTCCTGTCGGTGTACAAAATTAGGGGCCTTCTGTACCCCTTTACTTGTGCGCGGGCAGTTGTAGCCACGCCTGCGACCACGCTTGGCGGGGCAGAGGAAGCGGAGACACAAGATAACCAGAGCAGCGCCAAGCAAAAGGCGCGAGGAGCAAAGGGACAAGGTGGGCTTTCCCCGGCAAGAGCCTTGCCGGGGCATCTTGCCCAACACCAGCGAGGCCCCCACCCTTGAGCCTAACAGTTCCAACACCATCAACGACATTGGAACAAAGGCTCGGGAGGCGCCTGCATGGTGGCATGCAGATCATTGTGAAGACCAAGAACATAGAAGGCTAGATGAGAACTAGAAGATGGAAACCCCTGGCAAGATCCTTGCCGGGGGACGCTCACAAGACCCCCGGCAAGACCCTTGCTGGGGACACCTACGAGACCCCGGCAATACCCTTGCCGGGGCCCCGGCAAGACCCTTGCCGGTTACATCTGCGGGGCCGCAGCCAGGCCCACACCTGCCAAGGCTCCACCGCCATTCAACACAACAGTCAGCCCGCCAACAAGGCAGGCACCTGCGCAGCGACATGCAGCTTCCAGGACAACTCAGCAAGCACCTATGTGGTGGCATGCAGATCTTCGTGAAGACTCTGCCACCGCACCAACTCAGCAGCCAGCAACTAGCCAGCGTGGCGCAGCACGCCTCGTCAGCCTGGACGCGCGTCGGAGTGAGGCGAAGTGGCGACAGACGGGACGAGCTTCCTTGCCATCCCCGATAAAGTGAGAGGGCACGTCAGCAGCGCATTAAATGCGTTTTGTCCTACGGTGCCAGGGATTGACTTGTGGACAGTACATACTTTCCACCTCCCGTGTGCCACTGTGGTGACCCCTTTGACTATAAAAGGAGGCCCGCGGCTTACTGAGGGGGGATTCAGACTTTTTGGACCCCGCACGCTTTGTAGCTAGTCCAAGAACACCAGATAAACACAAACCAGCAGGAGTAGGGTATTACGCATCGCTTGCAGCCCGAACCTGGATAAAATTCCCCCGTGTTGATCTCCTAAACCCGCTCTTTCCAGAGCCCCGCGCCCTGCCAACCGTAGTAGGGATTACCCATGATCCCATAGGTGTCGTTTTCCGCGACACTTTTACAGCATCAAATTAATACTATGCAATGCTATGCTTGGAATTTATGTGAATTATATGATTTTACTTGTTGTTCTAAAGACCCTAAGAAACACCTTCCCTACCAATGTAAGTTTATTGATAATGGAATCATATCTTCTTATGCCAAAGGTGTTTATAATTACTTTGAGATTGAACAAATTGAAGAATTTGTTGCTTTTAAGGGTGCTTATGAAATTGCTTCTTTGATTGAAAAGTATGATGCTACTCTTTACAAATCTGAAATTTTTGCCATACTTAAATATTGCTATGAAAATTATTCTACTAATGATTATATTAAACCATATATTGAGGACTTCTACGCTGTCCAAGAAGAGACTAATATTTTGCAGGAGTCTATGGAAGAAGAAATTGATGAAACTGCGAGCTCATTGGATGAAAAAGATGATGGGGAGAGCGAAGAACAAACGGAGGAAGAGCGGATTAGCTACCCGTGCCCACCTTCTAATGAGACTAACTCTTCAACTCATACATTGTTTAATTTCCCTTCATGCTTACTGAAGGATGAATGCTACGATAATTGCTATGATCCCGTTGATTCGTTTGAAATATCCCTTTTTGATGATGCTTTCTATGCTTGTGGCCATGATGCCAATTTAAATTATGCTTATGGAGATGAACTTGCTATAGTTCCTTATGTTAAGAATGACATTGTTGCTATTGCATCCACACATGATAGTCCTATTATCTATTTGAATTCTCCCAACTATACTATATCGGAGAAGTTTGCCCTTATTAAGGATTACATTGATGGGTTGCCTTTTACTGTTGCACATGATAATTTTGATGAATATAATATGCATGTGCTTTCTGCTTCTACTTGCAATTATTATGAGATAGGAACTACATCTCCGCCTCTTTATGTTTCCAATACAATAGAATTGCAATAAACCGCTTATGCTATGTATTGGCCTTTACTTGATGCGCTTGTATGACATGCTGATGCATAGGAAGAGAGTTAGACTTCATCATTGCTTGATATATGTTGCTTTGTGCTCACTACTAAATGTTAAATCATTGTTGATTCAAATTGGCTTTGATATACCTTGGGATCCGGGTGGATCCATTACTTGAGCACTTTATGCCTAACTTAATGGCTTTAAAGAAGGCGCTGCCAGGGAGACAACCCGGAAGTTTTAGAGAGTCATTTTATTTCTGTTGAGTGCTTTTATATAGTTAAAAAAACAAAAAAACATAGGGGGAACCTTAAAACTTCACAAAAAGAAAAGCGAAAGTGAGAGAGACGAGCATTGTGAAAGTGGGGGATGTCCTTGAACTTTGTTCATGCTCATTGAAACTTTGTGAATCTTAATTGCAGAAACTTTTCAACAAAAATAATTATCCCCTTGTACAATTCCATTGTATTATAAAAATAATGTGCCAAGATTTGCCTTTATGATGTTTAAATTGCTTGTTGGTTTGTGCGGTGCAAAACAGAAACTTTGGCTGTAGTGCCAGATTTTACATTTTTTACTGGAACATCAAACGGTTCTGAAACATTTTGTAATGTATTTGTATAAAAAAGGTTTATTTTTCCTAATTGTTTCAAATTTTTTAGTGTTACAGAAGTATGGTGGATGTTCGAATCTTTACAGACTGTCCTGTTTTCACATATTGCTGTTATAGCTTCATTATTTGCGTATGTTTGAATTCTTGTTGAAGCCTCCTTGACTTGGGGCCATAGAATTGTGATAGCATACAGTGGGTAATGTTTGTTTATAATTATACAATAATGTTACAGCAGTACATGATGGGATTTCATTGCCATATTCAACCCCGCCACTAAAAGTTCGGTTAAGTTTTGTGTGGATGAAGTGTTCGAAGTTCGAGGAGGTCTCGATGTGAGTAGAAGGAGGAGAGGCAAGAGCTCAATCTTGGGGGTGCCCAAGGCACCCCAAGTAAATATTCAATGAGACTCAAGCGTCTAAGCTTGGGGATGCCCCGGAAGGCATCCCATCCTTCTTCAACAAGTATTGGTATGTTTTCAGTTTCGTTTTGTTCATGTGATATGTGCAAATCTTGGAGCGTGTTTTGCATTTAGTTTTTCCATTTTTATTTTATGCACCATGCTGGTATGAGATATTCCATGGTTGATTTATATAATGCTCATTGCACTTGACTTATATTTTTTTGAGTATGGCCTTGTAGAATGCTTCATGTGCTTCACTTATATCATTTGAAGTTTGGATTGCGTGTTTCGCTTCACATAGAAAACCGTTGTTTGTGGAATGATCTTTTGCTTCACTTATATTTTTTAGAGCATGGTCTTTTGTAGAAATAATTAAACTCTCATGCTTCACTTATATCTATTTAGAGATTCAACAGGAATTGGTCAATTGCATGGACAGTCATAAAATCCTACATAAAACTTATGGATCACTGAATATGATATTTTGATTCCTTGCAATAGTTTGGCGATATAGAGATACTAGTATGTGGGAGGTACTAGTAAATGGTTGTGTTTAGTAGGAATATTGGTGTTAAGGTTTGTGATTCGCGAAGCATGCACATATAGTCTTTCGTTATGCTATGAAGTTGGAGCATGATTTATTATTGATTGTCTTCCCTATGAGTGGCGGTCGGGGACAAGCGATGGTCTTTTCCTACCAATCTATCCCCTAGGGGCATGCATAGTAGTACTTTTCTTCGAGGGCTAATAAACTTTTGCAATAAGTATATGAGTTCTTTATGACTAATGTGAGTCCATGGATTATACGCACTCTTACCTTTTCCCAATTTGCTAGCCTCTACGGTACCGTGCATTGCCCTTTCTCACCTCGAGAGTCGGTGCAAACTTCGCAGGTTCATCCAAACCCTGTGATATGATACGCTCTATCACACATAAGCCCTATTATATCTTCCTCAAAACAGCCACCATACCAACCTATTGTGGCTTTTCCATGGCCATTCCGAGATATATTGCCATGCAACTTCCACCGCTTCTGTTTGATGACTTGAGCATTCATTGTCATATTGCTTTGCATGATCATATAGCTGACATAGTAGTTGTGGCACGGCCACCATTCAGCATTTTTCATACATGTTACGCTAGATCATTGCACATCCTGGTACATGCCAGAGGCATTCATATAGAGTCATACTTTGTCATAGGTATCGAGTTGTTACTTTTATATCTTTTGAGTTATAAGTAAATAGAAGTGTGATGATCATCATTATTCATTTTTAGAGTAGTGCCCCAGTGAGGAAAGGATGATGGAGACTATGATTCCCCCACAAGTCGGGATGTGACTCCGGACAATGAGAGAAAAAGAAAAAGAAAAAAAGAAAAGAAAGAAAAAGAATGAAAGAAAAAAAGAAAAATAATAATAAATAAACAAAGAGAGAAGGGGCATTGTTGGTATCCTTTACCACACTTGTGCTTCAAAGTAGCACCATGTTTTTCATATGGAGAGTCTCCTATGTTGTCACTTTCATATACTAGTGGGAATTTTTCATTATAGGATTAGATGCACGCCCACTTAGTTTTCATATTGAGCTTTCATACACTTATAGCTCTTAGTGCATTTGTTGCGCAATCCCTACTCCTCTCATTGATATCAATTGATGGGCATCTCCATAGCCCATTGGTTAGCCTCGGCGATGTGAGACTTTCTTACTTTTTTGTCTTCTATATATTCACCCCTATCATCATACTCTATTCCACCCGTAGTGCTATATCCATGGCTTGCACTCATGTATTGCGTGAGGGTTGAAAAAGCTGAAGCGCGTTAAAAAAGTATGAACCAATTGCTCGACTAGTCATCGGGGTTGTGCATGATAAATACTTTGTGTTAAGAAGACAAAGCATGATATGATTCCGTAGGGATAGCTTTCTTTAGCGTTGATATTTTGAAAGACATGGTTGTTTGTTGGGATGCCTGAGTATTGATATCTTTATGTCACATTATAGACTATTGCTTTGAATCACTTATGTCTTAATATTCATGCCATGATTAGATATATGATCAAGTTTATGTTAGGTAGCATTCCACATAAAACATTATCTTTTTATCATTTACCTACTCGAGGACGAGCAGGAATTAAGCTTGGGGATGCTGATACGTCTCCGTCGTATCTATAATTTTTGATTGTTTCATTCCAATATTATACCACTTTCACATACGTTTGGCAACTTTTTATATGATTTATTGGACTAACCTATTGATCCAGTGCCCAGTGCTATTTCCTGTTTTTTGCATATTTTTGTATCGTAAAAAATCCATATCAAACAAAGTCCAAATGCAATAAAATTTCACTGAGAATTATTTTGGAATATATGTGATTTTTGGGAGTTGGAATCACCGCAAACGGAGGCCCACACAGCCCACAAGACACCAGGCGCGCCAGAGGCCCCTGGCACATGGTGGTGGGTTGTGCCCTCCTCAAACGTCGGTTGGAGCTCTACTTCGGGCACAAGGAAGCTTATATCCGGAAAAAAATCGTGTTAAAATCTCAGCGCAATCGGAGTTACGGATCTCCCGGAATATAAGAAACGGTTTTCGACCAGATCAGGGGAGCGTGAAACAGAAGAGAACAGTGAGGGAGATCCAATCTCGGAGGGGCTCCTGCCCCTCCGCCACCATGGAGACCAAGGACCAGAGGGGGAACACTCCTCCCATCTAGGGGGGAGGCCAAGGAAGAAGAAGAAGGAGGGGGGCTCTCTCCCCCTCGCTTCCGGTGCAACCGGAGTGCCGCCGGGGCAATGAACGGGACGGCGATCTACATCAACAATCTTGCTACCATGAACACCAACTCTCGCCCCCTCTATGCATCGGTGTAACACCCCTTCTCCCCGCTGTAATCTCTACTTAAACATGGTGCTCAACTCCATATATTATTTCCCAATGATATTTTGCTATCCTATGATGTTTGAGTAGATCCGTTTTGTCATGTGGGTTAATCAGGATCTTGGTTGGTATGATTGTATATTTTATTTATGGTGCTGTCCTACGGCGCCCTTTGTTCTCGCGCAAACGTGAGGGGTCCCCGCTGTAGGGTGTTGCAATATGTTCATGGTTTGCTTATGGTGGGTTGCGAGAGTGACAGAAGCTTAAACCCGAGTAAGTGGGGTATGACATATGGGAGTAAAGAGGACTTGATACTTAATGCTATGGTTTGGTTTCCGGACCTTAATGATCTTTAGTAGTTGAGGATTCTTGCTAGAGTTCCAATCATAAGTGCATATGATCCAAGTAGAGAAAGTATGTTAGCTCATGCCTCTCCCTCATATAAAATTGCAAGAATGATTACCGGTACTTGTTATCGATTGCCTAGGGACAAATAACTTTCTTGTTGACACAAACCTTTTTAATAAACACCTAACTTTTATTATCTTGCAAAGTACTTCTAGTTTTATTCTTGCAAAGTAGTTCTAGCATCACTCCTACAAACTATTTTCATACTTGTTTCCTGTAAAGTAAACGTCAAGTGTGTGTAGAGTTGTATCGGTGGTCGATAGAACTTGAGGGAATATTTGTTCTACCTTTAGCTCCTCGTTGGGTTCGACACTCTTATTTATCGAAGAAGGCTATAAACGATCCCCTATACGTGTGGGTTATCAAGACCTTTTTCTGGTGCCGTTGCCGGGGAGTGAAGCGCCTTTGGTAAGTGGAATTGGTAAGGAAACATTTATATAGTGTGCTGAAATTTATTGTCACTTGTTACTATGGAAAACAATCCTTTGAGGGGTTTATTCGGGGTATCTTCACCTCGTCCGGAACCACAATTAGCTACCCCTCAACCTACTGCACCTACTGAAAATATTGAATATGAAATTCCTTTGGGTATGATAGAATAATTGCTAGCTAATCCTTATGCAGGAGATGGAACCGAACATCCTGATATGCACCTGATGATGCTACTTCCACTATGAATGATGCTTATGATGATGCTAGTACCTTGCTTGATGATGATGATGTGCCACTTGGTGAATTTCTTGATGAACAAATTGCTAGAGTAATACAACATGATGTTGTTGAGTCTGATGACGAGCTTGAAACTGAAACTCCTGAAACACCTGCTAGAACTGGCCATCCTAGATATGAATTGCCTAAGGTACCAGAAGGTTATGTTATGAATGAGGAGACAACTAGAGATATTCTTGCTTGTAAGGATAGAGATGATCTAGAGAAATTATTATGCAAGTATAAAGAAAAATCTCTGAATGCTAGAATGAAATATGATCCTAAGTTTGCTACTTCACCTATCTTTATTGATGATAAGGATTATGAATTCTCTGTCGGCCCAGAATTAATTACTTATGTTGAATCTGATCCTTTCCATGGTAATGAAACTGAAACTGTTGTGGCACATCTTACTAAGTTGAATGACATAGCCACCCTTTTTACTCATGATGAGAAGACTCGCTATTATTTACCGTTCTCATTAAAGGGTGATGCTAAAGCTTGGCACAATACTCTTGCTCTTGGTTGTGTGCGTAGTCCCCTGGATATGATTTATTACTTCTGTGGAAAATATTTGCCTGCTCATAAGAAACAAGCTGCTTTGCAGCAAATATTTAACTTTGTGTAAACCAAAGAAGAGAGTCCCCCACAAGCTTGGGGGAGGCTTTGCCAGCTACTTAATGCTTTGCCTGATCATCCTCTTAAGAAAAACGAAATACTTGATATCTTCTATAATGGACTAACTGATGCTTCTAGGGACTTCCTAGATAGTTGTGCTGGTTGTGTTTTGAGATCGAACTATTGGACAAGCTCAGGAATTATTGAATAATATATTGAAAAATTATGATGATTGGACTCTTCCAGAACCACCGCCTAAACCCACTCCGAAGAAGAGGGGTATATTATATCTCGGTCCTGAAGACATGCAAGAGGCAAAGAAATCTATGAAGGAAAAGGGTATTAAAGCTGAGAACGTTAAAAATTTACCTCCTATTGAAGAAATACGTGGGCTTAATACACCACCACTTCCTAAGGTGGTAGAGGTAAATTCTTTAATGAAATTCAATGATAATGACAACCCTCACAATATGCACCCTAGCCAATGCCTTTCTGATTTTGAAAATTACATTAGAAAACAAGATCACTTCAATGCAAATGTTATGAAACAATTGAAATACAATTCTGAAATGATTGCTCGCTTGAGTGACTTGTTATTTAGAATCTCAAGTGATGTTAGAGGTGTTGGAAAGCATGCTTCTATGGTTCAAACTCAGCTAGAACAAGTTGCTAAATCTCAAAGAGAGTTGCTTGATGAAATGAATAATAATATGCATGACTTTGCTGTTAGAGTTGCAACTAGAGGAGGTAAAATGACACAGGAACCACTTTATCCCGAGGGACACCCGAAAAGAATTGAACAATACTCACAAAGAAATAACACTACTTCACCTAGTCCTTCTAGAAAGAAAAAGAAGAAGAAAAATGATAGGACTTTGCATGCTTCTAGTGAACCTGAAATAGAAAAACCTCCTGATAATGATAATGATGTTTCTATATCTGATGCTGAAACTTAGTCGAGTAATGAACATTCACGTAGTGATAATGAAAAAGATAATAATGATGTGCATGAAGATACCCAACCAAACAATGAAAAATAACTAGATAATGATGTTGAGATAGAACCACTGAAAGTGCGTTAAGTCGACCAGGCGGGTGAATAGGAGATTTTTATGAATTCTTCAGTGAGGAATTTCAGGGTGAGGAAATTCCTTAGCGAAGAACTATTTGCAGTGGCATAAGTACTCAGATGTAGTCATAACATAACATAAGCATAGACATCATGATGAAATGAAAACAAAACACAGAGTACAGAAAGCGTAAGCACATGATAAAACATGGTGAAGACAAACAAACTGACGAAATTGAACTGAGGAAATTGAGAAAGTCTTCATTCAAAGTCTTCAAACAGATATGAACAAGCACACAACACAGTAATGAGGAAATGGAAGGGTTGAGGAAATAGAACCAGTAGGCTTGGTGAAGACAGTGATTTGGTAGACCAGTTCCAACTGCTGTGACAGTTGTACGTCTGGTTGGAGCGGCTAGGTAGTTGAACCTGAGGACACACAGTGCCGGACACATAGTCCTCACCGTATTCTCCTTGAGCTAAGGTCACACAGAACTCGCCCAATCACTCGTGGTAAGTCTTCAGGTGACTTCCAAACCTTCACAAACTCGGTCACTCGGCGATCCACAATTTCCTCTTGGATGCTCTAGACCATGATGCCTAACCGTCTGGAAGATGCACAGTCTTCAAAGGTAACAAGCGTTGGATCCACGCAGGATCAATCTCTTCAGTGATGCTCAATCACTTTGGGTTTGTAGGTGTTTGGGTTTGGGTTTTCCTCACTTGATGATTTTCGCTCAAAGTCCTCGGAGATGGGATGCTCTCAATGACAAGTGTCAGTTTCTCTCGGAGCAGCCAACCATCTAGTATTTGTAGGGGGCGGCTATTTATAGCCTAGGGAGCAGCCCGACATAATAAGACATAAATGCCCTCCAATGATATGACAGTTAGGTGGGTAGATATTTTGGGACAGCTGGCGCATAGCACAGCAACGGTCGGAAATTTGACTATCGAATTCCTGAGGGCTATCATGTTCCTCACTTGTAGGCAAACCGCACTAGCGAATTCCTAACTCCTTAGTCAGAACAAATTCCTCAGAGACCAGAAGAACTTCGTCTCTGTCACTGAAGAAATTGACTGAACTGCATGAGATTTCCAATGTCTTCACTCGAAAGGATTTGTAGGTGTAGGATTTTGAGATGAGCATCACTTGGAAACTTTTCCTTAGTTTTTCCTCGACCCCATTTAACAGTACGGTGTTTCCTATGACTCAATAAAGAGAAAATGAAACTATGAAAACAAAAGTCTTCACGCTTCATGTTCCTCGCATGAAATCCAAGTCTTCACAGTCACACCAATTTCTTCACTTTCAAAGTCTTCAGAAAGTCTTCAGAAATCCAAAGTCTTCAGTTGAAGACATTCATTTTTAGGGGTCGACTTTCTCTGTAAATATCGAACTCCTCATAGACTTATAGACCTGTGTACACTCAAAAAAGCATAAGTCCCTTAACCTATAAGTCTTCAATACACCAAAATCACTAAGGGGCACTAGATGCACTTACAATCTCCTCCTTTTTGGTGATTGATGACAATATAGGTTAAGTTTTCAACAGGGATAAACGTATGAAGTGTAAATACTCATATTGTGGAATTTGATTGCAAGATATAGAAGAACTCCCCCTGAAGATGTGCATAGTGAGGAATTTGCTTTTGAAGCAATGCACATTTGAAGAGTAGAATCATGGAGATCTCCCCCTATATCTTGTAATTCATACACGCATTTAACATATGATATGAAGAATTTGAAATGCATGATGAAATATGGTGACTGATGTAATTCAGCATGCGTGCATTAACATATATGAGGAAATAGCATGCAGAAGAACATAGCAAAAGTATCAGACCACCATCGGGTTTAAGTTTACAACTCGATCCAATAAAGTCTTCAGAAGAACGAGAGTTGTAACTTAGAAAAAAAACGCCCATGTATAGAGACCTGCTTGAAGACTAACTCAAATTTCTCCCCCTTTGTCATCGAATGACCAAAAGGGACGAAAATTGAGGACTAACGCCCCTGAAGAATATCACGAAGGCGATGGAGGAGCGCGAGCATTATTGGGGTCGGTTGTTGAAGTAGGGCCTGCCGCAGTGTCGTCCAAATCTTCATGCTCATCAGTCTCGCGTGATGAAGAATATGAGCTGGCTACCAAGGAAGGAACTTTGACTTTCTTGAATTTCTTCGACGGTGGCTAACACCAGTCAAAGTCCTGCTTGAAGCCCATCTGCTTGAGATCTTCTTCACCATAAAGATGAGATAGAACAGTCCAGGTGCGATTGAATACTTCATGGAGGTAGTAGTGGTTCTTCTTCACTGAATTGTGCGTAGCAGTCATGTTGTGAAGAATTGAACCAAACGGATGCTTAACCCATTGGTGGTTGTGATCGACCTTCTGGTGAAGACCGAGGAGAAGCTCACGATCAGTCATCACCCTTGGAGCTGTGCCTTGAGGATTTTGCTTTGAGGCATTGGCGGTAGAGTCATGAGTGGATGAGTCATCATTGGTGGAGTAAGATGCAGCTTTGCGGAACTGACCATCCAATGGACGCATGCCTTCTCAATAGCAGCAGTGGCCTTGCCCTTTTCATCAGCTGAGGAAAAAGTCTGCTTAAGGACTTCAATGGGGGCAAGTAGCTGAGATGATTTTGAAAGTCAGCCTTGTAATTGATTGAAGACCTTGATCTAAGGAATCTCATAATCCAGGGAGCGTAAGGCTTCAACTCAAAAGGGGACAATGCAACATTGGCCAGAGTCCTCATGAAGAAATCATGGTAGTTGACAGGAACGCCATGAATGATGTTGAACAGCAGATTCTTCATGATGCCAACGACCTCCTCTTCATTTGAGTCATGGCCCTTGATTGGACTCAATGTCTTGGTCAGAATGACAGTCCGTGGCACATATAGCAATTCCTTCACAAGGAATTTTGTCCTTGGGGCTTGACCAGGCTTCAGTGGATTCATCAACACTTGCATATAGTGATCAGTGAGTTCAAGTTCATGATATACAAAGAGCACCTTCAAGGGGAGGACTGACAGGCAGGGCATGAAGCAATTCAGAGGCCGGTGCTTTGAAGTGAGTGTTTTCTGTCATCCAGTCCAACACCCAAGAGTTCACATCTTCAGCATTTCCGGTGATGTGCAGTGTTGCATAGAACTGAAGAATTAGCTCTTCATTCCAATCACAGATATCGGTGCAGAAGTTGAGTAATCCAGCGTCATGAAGAACACCGAGGACTGGTGTGAAGCATGGCAGCGATTCCATGTCCACATGAGGAATATGCTCATGGTCAAAGACTTTATCCTTATCAAAAAGCAGTGGGAATATAAGTTTGCTTGGCTGGCGGTCTAGAAACGCTTCCTTCAAAGACGAGCAGAGTCATATGGATTGTAGTCTATGAAGAACACATGCTCGTGGAAGAAGTCATCAGCGTTGAAGTTTTGCTTCTTGGAGAAGGGATTGTTCGGCTTGGGCTGAGGAGTATCAGTGAAAGTCATCAAAGGCTCAGGAATCACATTCTCGGGAACCATAGGCTGAGGAATTTCAGTTTCTGCTTCAGTTGCAGCCTGGGTCTTCTTTTCTTCATCAGCATTTTCATTAGCACTAGTGGCTGGAATTTCTTCAGGAATGGAAGGAGTGGTGCGAGGTTCGTCAGAGCCCATTTGAACTTCAGTGTGCACTTGGGACTGAGGAATTTGTTGCAGTGGCATGAACAAAGGAGAGTTGGGGTGCTGACTTTCCCAAAAGTCATCATTCATCATAGGAGTGGTGCTCCCAATGTCCACGTCTTCATCTTCTTCACTTAATTCTTCAATGCCTGCCTCTTCAGCTGTGAACTGAGGCACTGGCGATGAAACAACTGGAGTTGAAGGGATATCATCCACTTCAATTTCTTCATCCAACTGCTCTGAAGAAGCAGCAGAAGGAACATCTTCATCAGATCCGCTTGGGATCACATATTCTTCTCCAAAAGGAATGAGTTCCTTTGATGGCATACTCGAGACATGAACAGCATGAATGGGATTCTCAAAAGAGCTTCTCAATATCTTCATCTTCTTCGGTGCTGAAGAATGTGATGAAGCAGATGCTTTCCTCTTCTTCACTATTGCTCACTCCGCAGCCTTAGTTTTCTTCGCTTCTGATGCAGAGGAAATTGGTTCATTTACTTCAGACACAACTGATGCAGTTGTCCTGATTTGTTCAGTTTCTTCAGGCTCAGCGGTTGATGCCTCAGCTGGCCTGGCTTGTTCTTCAGGCGCAACACTAGTAGTTGCCCTGGCAATTTCATCAGCAGCTGGAATAGATGCATCAGCCCTAGTACTCTCATTTTCATCAACAACCTGATCTTCATCAGCGGTGCTGGCATGTTCTTCAGTGGGTTGAGTAGATGCTTCACCCTGAGGAATTTCAATGTGCGTTGGAGCAACATTTGAAGAAAATCCTTTTGCTAATTTGACAAATCTAACTTTGGCTCCAAGCTAGTCTGCACGGTAGGTGTCAAATTCATCACTGAGGTTTTTGATCTCAGTCTGAGCAGCAATGAGTTCATCAGTGGTCATTTTCACAATGTTCTTTTTCAGAAGTCGCTCCTTCTTGTATTGAGCTTTCTTCAACTGCCTGGCCTTTTCAAATTTCCATTTTTCTTCGCCAATGAAGTCAGTCAGCATGTGACTTTGGCCAGGAGTCAGCTTGAAGTCGGGCATAGGAGTGCTGGGGTCCTTGTGCCAGAGATCAATGTACTCAAGGATCAACTTTGGATCCAGTAGGAGAGGAACTTCACTTCCTTTGGCTCTAATGGCCCTTTGCTGTCTATCTCTGATGATTGCAGCAAGTTCCTCATCATCAGCTTCGTCTTCATCGGACGATACTTGAAAGGCAACCTGCTTCTTGTGAGGACTTGGTCTAGAGCCTCGTCCAACAATGGCCTTGGTCTTCAGCAAGGTGGGGCCTGTTGAGGAATTCGGAGGAGCTGAAGAACTTGCAGAGGCTCCTGAGGCAATTGAGATGCCAGTTGTCCTTTGGCACGAGGCGAGATGCACAGGTGCTGAGGACTTTGGAGGAGGTGCTGAGGACTTTGGAGGAGCTGGAGCAGCTTGAGGAATTGGAGTTGCTCGAGGAATTGGCCGTGAGGGCATTGAAGAGCTTGGCCGTGAGGGCATTGCTGAAGCACTGGGCTTGTCTGCGGGCTTCTTGGGCATAGTCTTTTTGGGCTTGCTAGCAGAGGCCTCAACGGTGGCAGCATTAGTGTCTTCATTGAATTTCTTCACTGCCTCTTTTGCCATTTTGGCCAGCTTAGCTTAACGGTTGGCCCATTCCTTGGGGAAATCCTCACCACGCCTCATGCTAGTGGGATCAGCTTCTTGGCCTGGTGCCAATGGAGGTCTTGGGCATGGAGGGTGTACAGCGAATTTCTTCATGTACTTGGGAGGGACATAGCGATATTCCCTCCATTCTCTGGCCCATCTCCTCTCTATCCTCTGAATGCATACTTTGCGCTCATTCTTCGTTTCATGAGGAGGTGTGCAGTACCCTGCATAGATGTCTTCAGGTATCTCAAAAGCATTGTTGACTTCCAACTTCTTCCCTCCCATCTGAGGTTTCTTGCCATCAGCTATTTTCTTCAGCTGAGGATTCTGAACAATTGAGTTCTCTAATGAGGTATGTAACTTTTCTTGGAGGAACACTGCAAATGATTTAAGTTGATGAGAACCTAGTGATTCAGCAGTGGACATGTGTACATGTGAACAGAGCATAGGTGCGAAGAATTTGGAGAGGTCATATGTGTTCTCAGAAGTTTTTGCAAAAAGAACAAGTTTGAGGAATTTGACCAGATGTGTCTTGAGGAATTTCACTAAGCAGTCTTTGACTTATGTTCCAGAGTTGTATAGATTGGAAATCCACACAATTGAGGAATCTTGAAGAAAAATGTTGCTTAGGGAAACAGATCAAGAACTGATGTTTGTGTGAGGTGTTTAGAGTGTGAAGATTGAAGAATAAGCACCTTTTGAAGATTTGTAGAAATGAAAGGAATCAACAAGGGCAGTAAAAATGACTTTTAGTTACCCTTGACGAAGAACACGACGAACTATGAATAGTAGATTTGAAGCTCGTCAGTTCAGATCTTCCACGCCCTAACTTGGTAGAGGAAGATAGCTACGGCGGCGGCGGAGTGAAGAAATCCGCAGCCGGCGTGAGTACGACGGCGACGAGGTCGAGGCAGCGAAGCTCTTCCTCACCGGCGATGATGGAAATAGCGGCAGTGCTAGGTTTTGAGAGCTCGAGCGAGGGAGTGAGGTCGAGCGGAGTAAAAATAGTCTGTGGAGGGTGAGGGGTGTTTATAGCCGAGGTGAAAAAACCCCTCGCCCGAGGAAAATGGACGAACGTGCCCCTGACCCTTCTCATTCATGCGACAAGTGTCACCCACGTACAAAGAGGTGGAGATCGTGGGTGAATAAGATAATCATATCGTGGAAGGTGGAACGGTTTGAGTGGCAATAGCCGTAAATTCAGATATGAAAATTTTAATGTTTCATTCGCAAATTCTTCAGCTGACAAGGACACAGTGAAGATTTTGAACGGGTTTCAAATAGAATGCACATGAAGAATTTGTGAACAGACTGGGTTGAGTATAGCATAGAGGGGGAAGGGTCCGATCACATTCACTTAGCAGAAAAAGCAACTTGAAGAAATAGCAATAAGTGAATGTTGTAGAGGACATAAACTCAAATATATATATATATATATATATATATATATATATATATATATATATAGCCAATGAAGAAAAATGACGGAAACAGTGAAGACATTGCAAAGTTGAAGAAATTGAACAATTGAGGAATTTAAAAAATGAAGAAAAACTCAAATTGACGATTTTCAACTTTTGTTGGTGGCTTGACCCACCGTATAAGAATGCTGATTTCAGACGCCGCATACAATTGTCGTAGGGCTCTGAGAAACAAATTCTTCATTGATTTCTTCACACTTAGATTGTTAGTCTTCATTCGTTGAAGAGAAACGTTACTTCGTGTGTTGCACATCTAAGTCATCAATTTAGCATAAGTGTTAGGATGTGTGTCCTTTTCAAAGGACATTCAAAGATTCTAAGATATTTAGCTCACACCGCAACTTGCTAAATCTCTTCTCATCCAAGGGCTTTGTGAAGATATCGGCTAGTTGTTCTTCAGTCTTCACGTGCTCGATAGAGATGTCGCCCTTCAACACATGATCACGAAGAAAATGATGACGAATCTGAATGTGCTTTGTCTTCGAGTGCTGAACTGGGTTATGAGCAATCTTGATGGCACTCTCATTGTCACAGTAGAGTGGCACATTCTTCATGTTGATGTCGTAGTCCTTGAGGGTTTGCTTCATCCATAGCAATTGAGCACAGCACGAACCAGCAGCAATGTACTCAGCTTCAGCAGTAGACAATGATATGCAGTTCTGTTTCTTTGAGGACCAATAGACTAAGGATCGTCTGAGGAAATGGCATGTGCCTGATGTTGACTTGCGGTCCACACGATCACCAGCATAGTCAGAGTCTGAATATCCAATGAGATCAAAAGCCGAGCCCTTGGGATACCATAATCCAAGTGTTGGAGTGTGAGCTAGATATCGAAGAATATGCTTCACAACCTTATGGTGTGATTCCTTCGGTGTAGCTTGAAAGCGGGCACACATGCAAACACTAAGCATAATATCCGGCCTAGATGCACATAATACAATAAAGAACCAATCATGGAGAGGTATACCTTTTGATCAAAGTCAATACCATTTTCATCAGTGCATAGATGGCCATTTGTGGGATAGGGATTTTGATGCCTTTGCAATCTTGCATGCCAAATTTCCTCAGTACATCTTTGAGGTATTTCTCCTGAGATATGAATATGCCATTGCGCTATTGACAAATTTGAAGATCTAAGAAGAATTTCAATTCTCCCATCATAGACATTTCATATTCCTCCCTCATCATGTAACCAAGTTCGTTAGTGTAATGTTGGTTAGTACAGCCAAAGATAATATCATCAATATATATTTGGCACACAAACAATTCACCATCATAAGATTTAGTGAAAAGAGTTGGGTCAAGTGAACCGGGTTTGAAGCCTTTCTTCATGAGGAATTCCTTCAAAGTATCATACCATGCCCGAGGGGCCTGCTTGAGGCCATAGAGGGCCTTATTGAGTCTGTAGACTTGGTTAGGATGCTTTGGATCTTCAAAACCTGGGGGTTGAGCAACATATACTTCTTCCTCAAGATTACCATTGAGGAATGCACTTTTCACATCCATTTGATATAAGATGATGTCTTTATGGTTAGCATAAGCAAGTAATATGCGAATAGCCTCAAGTCTAGCAACAGGTGCAAAATTTTCATCGAAATCAATTCCTTCAACCTGTGTGTAGCCTTGAGCTACAAGCCGTGCCTTATTCCTCACCACAAGGCCATTTTCATCTTGCTTGTTGCAGTAGATCCACTTTGTGCCGATGACATTGTGCTTGCGAGGGTCTGGTCGCTTGACAAGTTCCCAGACGTTGTTGAGCTCGAACTGATGTAATTCCTCTTGCATAGCTTGAATCCACTCAGGCTCCAGAAATGCTTCATCTACCTTAGTGGGCTCTGTGATAGAGACGAAAGCAAAGTGCCCACAAAAGTTAGACAAATGTGAAGCTTTTGAGCGTGTGAGAGGACCTGGTGCGTTGATGTCGCTGATGATTTTCTCAATCTGCACTTCATTTGCAACTCGAGGATGAGCGGGTTGGCGACGAGGAATTTGATCAGCATTTTCTTCAGAGCCATTTTCCTCAGGTGCATCAACACGATGTTCTTCACGTTCTGGAATGACTTCTTCAGCAGATTCTTCGGTAGGAATGACATCCTCAATAGCCTTGAACTTGATGGTTTCCTCAGGAAACTGTTCATCTAGCACAGGAGGTAGGTGCTCTCTTTGCGAGCCATTAGTTTCATCGAACCGCACATCTACAGTTTCAACAACCTTGTGGCGAACGGTGTTGAAGACTCTGTAGGTGTGCGAGTCCTTTTCCTAACCAAGCATAAAACCTTCATGTGCTTTCGGCGCAAATTTAGAATTGTGATGAGGATCTCTAATCCAACATTTAGCACCGAAGACTTTGAAATAACTCACATTGGGTTTCTTGTCAGTGAGGAGTTCATATGCAGTCTTCTTGAAGAATTTGTGAAGATATACCCTGTTGATGATGTGGCACGCTGTATCAATTGCCTCAATCCAGAAATGACAAGGCGTCTTGTATTCATCAAGCATAGTACGAGCCATCTCAACAAGAGTCATGCTCTTGCGTTCCATGACGCCATTCTGGTGAGGAGTATAAGGAGCAGATAACTCATGAGTAATACACGGTACATCAAGATAGTCATCAAGACCAGTATTCTTGAACTCGGTTCCATTGTCACTTCTGATGTGCTTGATCTTCACACCAAAGTTGGAAGCTGTTGTAGGGTGGAACCCTAGGTGGAGATCTTTCACGAATTGGAGGGGGAATCCCCAAGAACAAGATGAACACAAGAGAGAAAACACTCAAGAACAAGTCCAATCACACATCCACTAGACTCACAATCACACAAGATCCACAAAGGTACAAGCACAACAAAGGGAAAGATACAAGGTAAAGTTCATCCCAAATCCAAAGGAGATGAGGTCTTGATGATCCTATGATGGGGATCCTTCTCCAAGAGGAGGGCTTGATCTCCGAAAGGAGCTTCTCCAAGAGGAGGTCTTGTACTCCTATGGAGTCTCCTCTCTCAAGAGGAATCCCACAAGGGGAGGTACATGAGCTAAGCTCTATGATTTGTGTCTATTCTTAGCTATCCCTAGGGAGGAGGTGGAGGTGGACTATTTATAGTCTAAGCCACGAATGGGTAAGTGGGAAATGGATACATGGCCAAAGGCCCGCGGCTGCGCACACAGGCGGGGCGGTAGTACCGGACATCGGGCGGTAGTACCGCTTGTAGGCGGTAGTACCGCTTGGTATGGGCGGTAGTACCGCTCATCCCAGACTTGGCTGATCCGCTTCTTCCGCCTTCTCTTCCATGCTTCCCTCGCGGATGGTGTAGGTGTTCCTTGGCGCTTGCACTCCTCCTCGACGTCTGTAGCATTCCGACAATACCTATGCATGCACATGAGAGGGGTGTCAAGTAGTATACCATCCTCGAAGGGGTCAAGTGAACACGTGTAAAGGAGGTGATTCACCTTTATGTGTGTGAAGTAGATGTCGCACGTGTCACTTGACAAATGGACTCTTGACATGGTGATGTCCGTAGGATGCTCCGCATCATCCCCTCCTCCTTGGGAAAGATCCGACCTCGGATCGAAAACCAAATCACCATGGGAAAGAGATGGCTTTGCCGTGTTGAAGTGGACGTTCACCAAGTAGTCGTCATCTTCAAGCTTGAAGCGGGCACTCTCCAATGTCGCACCGTCTAGTGATTCCTTCAAAATGAGCAAGGACAACAAACACTTGGAAAAATAAATGTGGTTAGCGTTAGTGCAAAACCAAGCATTCAAGAGGTGATGCACCAAACAAGTGTTGTCATCAAGCATAGCATAAGGTGTGACAAGGGATTGTGTCATGGCATGTAAGCACATAAATTGAGCATAATCAAGGTCATCATGGAAACAAGCATGTAAATGTGAGGTAGTGATGCAAATATGTGTAATAAGAGAAGAAGCATCAACCTCAAGGTCATAGCAATCATGCATAAAGCGCTCGACAAATGGTCGATGGTAGGCATAGGAATCATTCACAACACCGAGTAAAATGAAGTGTCTAGGGACAAGTGCAAGACAATCCAAGCATAATGTGCATAGGGTGTATTGAAGATAGTATGGCACTCAACACAATAGAAAGAGCAATTGTTCATCATGTTTGAGGCAATCAAGTCAAGCATGTAGCAATCAATGGGACATGGCATCTGTGAAGTGATGACATTGTTGCAACCAAACATGTGATAGTAGCAAGTAATCCAAGAATGGGATGGAACATGAGAAAGCATAGCAATCAAGTCGTGCAAACTAGTGGAGCGAAGATGCAACACACTAGAGAAAATCATGGCAATCATGTCATGTGAGCACATAATAGATATAGGAAATGCACATGACATATCGCGAGCACGAGCACAATGCAAGCTCAATGTATCATCATAGGTATGGGGCACATAGCAAACATGGCCATAACAAGCAATATCTCGACCAAGCTTGCAAATACACATACACGTATTAGAATCAATCATCATGTGTAATGCATAGCATGGGTCATAAATGCATGGCAAAGGCATAGGAAAGAGCATATCATGCAAAGTGAACATGGAAATATGTGCATATAATATGTAATGGACAATAACCCATAACCAAGTGAGTGCCATGTAGAAGAAATGCGCGAAGTCTTTGCGCGAAAAGAGCGGTGGGAAAGGAAGTCCATGGGATCCCAAGTCATCATTGCTCTCTAGAGCTCGTTTTGTCAACTCGTGGGATTGCGAGGTTGACAAGTATTCATGTGTACCTACACAAAAGAGACACAAACCAAAGAAATTGTGCGCGTGGTAAATGTACACATCATCCATCATGATGTGTATGTGCATGTGTGAGTTAGCACAAGGTAAGCATCGCTCAAAGAAATTTGATGCATGGTATAAGAACATGTCATCCATCATGAAAGAATAGTTGTTATGTATGACACGATGGGGATGCAAATTTAGCATACAAGTATATGGCACATCAATAGCATGTTTATTCATGGGGAGCATATTGTGCACACAAGTATTGGGATCATGCAATGAATGGGATGGATCAAAATCTCCTAAAATGTGTGAGGAAACTATGGGGGTCTCCTCATGAGCAATATTGGAAACATCATATGAAGAAAATGGACAACATCCAAAACAATGCATATCCGAAGCTAGGTGGTCATGGCATGGCATATGAGATAAATGATGCAAAGGAAGCATATCAATATCATCACAAGAGAAACAAATGCCAATAACCATGGGCTTGTCATCTATGCCATAAGTGCAAATTGGGTTAATTTTAATGGCATATGCATAGTCACTACGATGAGATTGCAAGTAAGACATATGGTTAATCTCATTCATAGCATATGACAAGTCAAGCGGATTGTCAAACATGATGTGACCTAAAGAATTGTCACAAGAAATCCTATGTAACATGGCATCATGACTAATAGACTCCACATGGCAATCATCAAACTCATCATAAATGGGTAAATCATCACATGGGGAAATCATACTAGCATGAAGCATGGCAATAGGGGTATCAACATCATGCAAGCAATCAATGTCAAGAATGTCCACTAGTGGGACTAGAGCATCACCTTCACCTATGTTACCTAGTTCATTCCACACAAGTGGTGTAGGTGAGGTGTGAAAGACCAAATGGTGGTCATCTTCATCTCGATGGAACCATGTGGGGGGTGCATCATATTCCACCATGGCCATCGTCTTGTCCAAAGGGAGGACGAAGTCATCGCGAATCGGCGCGTCATCATATATGGGACCTAGCACCAAATTAGAAGACACAATAGAGGTATAGGTCAAGTTGTTAGAAATGCAAATAGCCTCACATGCCCTATCAACTAACTCACTCTCTCTATGTGGTGGTTCACGCACTCCCTCAAAATAGGTGCACTCAATCTCACGTATGGTGGAGTCACTCATCTCACTCAAGTCGTGGGGGTTGTGGCTCTCCTCACATGGGAATTGGGGCAACTCATCATATATGGGTCTAGTGGTGAAGTCACTCTCACTCTCAATATGGTGGCTAAAATCACTCAAGTCATCATACATCGCCGTAGTCGAAGGGAAAATCCCATGCTCAACCATCTCGTAGTCGTCGCCGTGGATGAAGGCCGAAGATGGCACATCATCGCTCTCCTCCATGACCGAAGGGAAAATCCCATGCTCGATCATCTCGTCATCGTCGCCCTGGATGAAGGCCGAAGATGGCACATCATCAATCTTGCCTCCAAAGATGGAAGCATCATCCTTGCTCGCCACCTTGTCGCTCGCCTCCAAAGCTTGGTCCTTGAGGTTCTCCGTAGTCGTACACGTTGCCGCACCGTCTTGAAAAAGAGTCGAAGTAGACTCGGCATCATCAATGCCACAAAGGGGGATGGCGGCGAAGTCAAACTTGGGAGCATCGTCTTGGAGCTCGTCGGGGTTGGACATCGTGATGGTACTAGCCTCATGCTCGCCGTGTGGGAGCTTGGTCTTCGAGAAGTGTGCTTGGGGTCGAGAAACCTTTGCCTTCATGAGTTATTGTTCCGCCTTGAGAACACCAATGTAGTTGTCGTCGAAGGACTTGTAGTTCTCGAGGAAGATAGTCTTGGAGATGTCATTGTTCAATCCCATCATGAAGTGGAACTTCATCGAAATGGGGTCGTCCACGCCGGCTCGTCGCAAGGCATTCTTCATCTCCTTGAAGTACTTGTCGATGGACTTGGATCCTTGGATGGTGTTCTCAAATTGGCGTCGAAGTTGTTCCGTGTAGGTTGGAGGGACGAACTCTCGCCGCAAAGCTCTCTTCGTCTTGGGCCAACTCATGTCGTAGCCCTCCGAAGGTGTGTGAAGCCACCATGTCGATGCATAGTCGTGGAAGTTTCTTGAGGCGTACTTCACTTGATCTTCGGGAGGAACTTGATGTAGCGTGAGGTAGTCGTCCATTAGGCGCTCCCACTCGAGATACTCCTCGGGTTCTTGAGTCCCATAGAAAGGAATCACATGGTCGATGTCAAGGTCGTAGTAGCTCGTGGAAGTCACAGACTTGAGCTTGGAGAGCTTCTCTTGAGTGTAGTCTTGAGGTGCTTGTTGGCGAAGATGCCGTACGTCCGTAGGCGAAGATGCCTTGAAGTCGCTTGGCGAAGATGCTAAGGGAAATGGTGAAGTCGTTGAGCGGTTGTTGGTGTTGAGGTCTTGACCTTCACGTTCTTGTTGGTGATGGTGTCGATGCCGATTCGATCTTGCCAGAGATGGTAGCTCGAAAGCATGTGCTCTTGAGCGTCTTCTCGAAGATGAGGAAGACCGCTTGTAGGACTTGATGAGGGCTTTGATCTCCTCCATTTGAGCTTGCATCTTGGCGTCGTTGGAGTTGTTCGTGGCATCGAACTCGTCGTTGTTGTTGTAGACCGAAGGTGAAATGCCTTGCCTATCCATCACAAGACTCGAGTAGAGGTGAGTAGGAAATGAGATAAACAATACCAAGTTACGTTTTCCCAAAGTTGAGGATGTATCCCGTTTCACTCAATGTGAGATGAAAGAATAGTGGAATTGGTACCGGACTTGTTCACTCACACCTATCAAGTAAAGCTTATGGAGTGGCTCGGTGAGGATAGTGGCACAAAAATTTGATGCAAAATATTAGCAAGAGTCAATAATGTTGAAAAAGATTCACAAATTCGCAAGTGCAACAAGTAGACCAATAGCAATAAGTGGCACACGGAAACACACACACGGATAGATAAATGGGGTCGTGCAACCAAGGAATGAGCACAAAATGTGGAATCCACGAAAAACGCTCGTGTTGCACAACTCAAGAGAGACGCTAGCATGATTGCTCAATAGGCAGATACGACACTAGTGCACAACCTATAAGATGCAAAAAATGGATAAACTTTCTATCCCAAGTATGCTATTATGTATGGTTCCCGGTGTTTCTCTCAAGATGATCCAAGATGATCGGATATGACAATCTTATGCAATGTGGTAAGATGCTATGGCTATTGCTTACAAGCTTCTTTGCTCTTCTCTTTTGCTTAAAAGCTTTATTCTTTTTTTTTTGATATGGCCACAATGCGAAATGCACAAACCAAGATAGCAATTGTGTATATGTGGGAACAATCTTGTGACACAAAGGATGATATGATGATACCAAGATGATATGGTATTTATGCAACGGGAGGTGTAGATCGATGATCACTAATGTGCACAAGTAACGTTGCCAACAATACTCAAAGGCTAGTCTCGAGAGGCAAGTGACGCAAAATGGGCTAAGGGGTTAACAATGTAATGGCAAGAATGTACAATGATGGGATACCACGATACCAAGATGATATAGAGGTTACCGTTCTTGCTTACGGTTAGGGTGTCAAATTGGTGAAGTGGTCGATGTCGAAGACGACCTCGCGGCGATAATGAGTGGCGGTGTTCTTGATGTAGATACCAAGATGATGTAGACCCGTCCCTAAGTAGCCGAAACACCTTAGGAAACGGTAAAAAACGCAAACTCAAAATCTCCAAAGGCAAATGTCAAATGGTGGAAGCGGAATGCGTTGGTGGCTCCGGAGTTGGTAATGCGGAAGTGGTGGTGGTGGGTGATGACGAAGTGACCGTCCCTAACTAGCCGAAACACCTTAGGAGACTCAAGTCACCACTCGAGCAACCACAAATGCTATAAGGAGAAAAAATTGGGTTAGGTTGCGCAAAGCTATGATGGTTTGGCGGATGATATGGTGGATGGCCTATGCAAAGATGCCAAAATGCCAAAAAATTTATGGAGTCCAATGGTGATGGAACTTATCTAGATGGATGGGGGTGTCAATAGCTACTCAACGAGCTAAAGAACGTCAAAATCGGACTCCGGGAGAGAAAGTTATGGCCGAAATGGTGAAACTCGGAACGCTGAAACTGGGAGGGGCGGAAGTACCGCTTGTAAGCGGTAGTACCGCTTGGAATGGGCGGTAGTACCGCTCGTGTCAGGTTTTTTCGCAAAATCTGGCTCTGGGAGGGGCGGTAGTGCCGCTTGGAAGGGCGGTAGTACCGCTTGGAGGTGCTAAGCGGTAGTACCGCTAGGGGGGTGGTAGTACCGTTGGTGTCGGGAAAATTCGCAGATCGAATCGGGGCACGATTTTGGGGCAGAAATTGATGATTTCGGGGGCACAATTTGACGAATTTCGGGGATGGAAGGTGGGGAAACTTGGGGAAATGCTAGATCCACTCGAAACCAAGCAAATTCATGGATCAAAATCAACAAAACATCATCAAACCAACAAATCACAAAAAAAAATTGGGGCTATTTTTGGTGGGGATTTTTGAAATTGGGGAAGAACACAACAAAATTAGGCTAGCAAACAAGAAGGGGGGCTCCAATTTCGTGAGAAACCATGGCTCGTGATACCAAGATGTTGTAGGGTGGAACCCTAGGTGGAGATCTTTCATGAATTAGAGGGGAATCCCCAAGAACAAGATGAACACAAGAGATAAAACACTCAAGAACAAGTCCAATCACACATCCACTAGACTCATAATCACACAAGATCCACAAAGGTACAAGCACAACAAAGGGAAAGATACAAGGTAAAGTTCATCCCAAATCCAAAGGAGATGAGGTCTTGATGATCCTATGATGGGGATCCTTCTCCAAGAGGAGGGCTTGATCTCCAAAAGGAGCTTCTCCAAGAGGAGGTCTTGTAATCCAATGGAGTCTCCTCTCTCAAGAGGAATCCCACAAGGGGAGGTACATGAGCTAAGCTCTATGATTTGTGTCTATTCTTAGCTATGCCTAGGGAGGAGGTGGAGGTGGACTATTTATAGTCTAAGCCACGAAGGGGTAAGTGGGAAATGGATACATGGCCAAAGGCCCGCGGCTGCGCACACAGGCGGGGCGGTAGTACCGGACATCGGGCGGTAGTACCGCTTGGTATGAGCGGTAGTACCGCTCCTCCCGGACTTGGCTGATCCGCTTCTTCCGCCTTCTCTTCCATGCTTCCCTCGCGGATGGTGTAGGTGTTCCTTGGTGCTTGCACTCCTCCTAGACGTCCGTAGCATTCCGACAATACCTATGCATGCACACGAGAGGGGTGTCAAGTAGTATACCATCCTCGAAGGGGTCAAGTGAACACGTGTAAAGGAGGTGATTCACCTTTATGTGTGTGAAGTAGATGTCGCACGTGTCACTTGACAAATGGACTCTTGACATGGTGATGTCCGTAGGATGCTCCGGATCAGAAGCCCTCGAGGAAAATCGTTTCAAGACTTTCTGCACTTCACGTTTGTAAGTGACGATATGTACCCATGTGTAACGGGAGTAATCATCAACAATAACAAAGCCATATAGAGATACTTCATTAGTGAATGCAGAATAATGATTAGGACCAAAGAGATCCATGTGAAGCAATTCAAATGGTCGACTGGTAGTCATGATAGTCTTCGCTAGATGCTTGGCCTTGGTCATCTTTCCAGCTTCACAGGCTCCGCACAAGTGATCCTTGAGGAATTTGACATTCTCAATGCTAATGACATGCTTCTTCTTCGCGAGCGTGTGCAAGTTCCTCATGCTAGCATGACCAAGTCGTCGATGCCATAGCCAGTCATCTGAAGCTTTTGCAAGTAGACATATAGCTGGTTGTGGTCCTGTAGAGAAATCAACAATATAAAAATCTCCTCTCCTAAAGCCTTGGAAGACTTTGGAATGGTCAGCTTCCATGATCACAACACAACGATACTTGCCAAAGATAACAACCATATCAAGATCACAAAGCATTGAGACTGACATGAGGTTGAATCCTATGGACTCAACAAGCATGACTTTGTCCATGTGTCGTTCCTTTGAGATCGCAACCTTACCTAGACCCAATACCTTGCTTTTTCCTTTGTCAGCGTAGGTGATATGCTTCAGATGTGATGGAGATAAGGGAGCATCCATCAATAGATTCTTGTCACCAGTCATGTGATTTGTACATCCACTATCGAGGACCCACTCAGTGGCTTTGGGTTTGTCATCCTGCAGATGAATTAGTGCAACTTACGAACTCATATACTTCATCAGTGAAGAATATGACATCAATTTCATCAGATCAATTTCATCAAGCAATAGAACAGATAAAGCAGTATGAGGACGTGAGAAATGAAAGTTCATTTCTTCATGATTAGCTTGCGTCCTTTCAAGCATTTTCAGGTCTCCAGCAAATTCTTCAGACGTTTAAGTACATCTGGAGACCTAACCCTGCATAAGAGATTAGTTCTTTTTCTTCAGCACCCACATCTGAAGGGGTGGCAAAGAGTTCATCATTCTGCAAGCTCCATAAGAGAAAGGTGGCATAGAAGCCAGTCCACTTCGTTTCACACAAGAGGAGTTAGGGTAAGCATATGAATAATCAGAGAAATTCTTCGAGGACTTATGAACATAATGGTTTGAAGAATAATGCACATATTCATTGCCCTTAGATCTTTCCTATGAAACAGAAGTGTTAGCACGATGATGTTCATATGAGGATTTTGATCCTTTTGAGGAATTTGATCCACGTGAGGAATTTGGTCCGTATGAGGACTTGGATCCATATGAAGAATTTGATCTAGGGTTCCTATTCTTCACATGTGGTGTCGTGATGACATTCACCTGAAGACTTTCAAGGCACCTTTTGGGAACCCAGATTTTCTTCATAGGGCGACCGTTCCTGCAGTTAATGCCAACATATCTTGCAAATACTTCACCATTTTGATTTTTGGACAGCTTATAAATTGAGTCAAATGACTCATCAAAAGAATGAGGAGATTCGCATGTAAAGCCAGATAGAGTAGATGGATCTACTGGAGGTCCCTTTGCAGCAACCCATGAGGTTTTGGGGTACTACTCAGGCTTCCAGTATGTTCCATCAGCATTGAGTTTCCTCTCAAAGGCAATACCCTCTTTCCTAAGGTTCCTGTTGAGGATATCCTTTTTAAGCACATCACAAAGAGCCCGATGCCCTTTCAGGCTTTTGTACATGCCTGTCATATAAAATTCCTTCAGCCCTGCATTGTCAGTGGTACTAGCAATATCCTCAGATGAGGAATTAGTGATAGCAGAGACATGTGAAGAATCTGTAGCAGTAGACGCATTTGAACATTCAGGTGAAGAATTAGCAGATTCACGTTCAATGCACTTCAAACATGGAGGAATAAATTCTTCCTGAGCAGCGCTGATTTGTTGAGCAAGTAATGAATCACGCTCCTTCTGAAGATCTTCATAACTCTCCCTTAGCTGCTCATGATCTTGCTTTCTTTTAAGAAAGCTTCTCATGATTAGATAAGAGAATGTTATGATGACTTTGAAGATTATCAAACTTGGACTGAAGTCTCTGAAGATTTTCAATCAAAGTTTTGGTGCGATCCATTTCTTCACCCAACATATCATCACTCTTGTCTAACATGTTTTGAACCTTTTCAAAAGCCTTTTGTTTTTTCACAGCAATCTTAGCAAGTTTAGTGTAGCTAGGCTTGAGGTTTTCATCAGATTCATCCTCACTTGATTCAGAGGAGAGATATTTGAGTACCTTGGCACCCTTTGCCATGAAGCAATAGGTGGGAGCGTAGTCATCATCGCCATCGTCAGCCTTGTTGGGGAAGTCATTCTCCTTAGAGTTGAAGATGGGCTTGCTGACGAATGCAGTAGCAAGGGCTAGGCTTGCCACACCAGATTCTTGTCGGCGTTCTGGGAAGGGGGTCCCCAGACTTGCCTGCCTGCGGCTCACGGCGTGGCTATGATAGCAGGCCTGTACGGCCCATCTTCATCAACAAGACATTCAAGACCCTCGCGAGGGGCCAAGCCTCGCGGGGCGGACGACACAAGACCTCCTCAGTAGCGGCCTCACCAGGCTGCCTCGCGAGGAGCGGAGAAATCAAGGCAGGGCAAACCTCGCGAGGCTCTCGTGACGTGAGCCATGACGATCAAGATCAGGCGGGCGCCAACGCGCGCAGTGTCCTGTTTTCCTCTTTGGTGCTAAGGAGGCAAGCGCAGGCGTAGAGTACCGAGGCATCAAGCAAAGGTTTCCATATCAGTGCAACGAGACCAAGACCAGCAGGACGGCAGGACGGTGGTCACCATGGAGCCCAAGACGGCGTCACCACCAGAGCCTTTCGCAGGCAAAGACCGCTTTTGTCAGGATAAGCTGTAGTAGCTGTCCCCTTTCAAATTGGCCGTTGTTGGCTCCCTTCCCGCTCAATATTTGGGGAGAGGACCAGGGCCTATGTAAGTAGAACTGGCCACCACAGTAGAGGGCATCTGATAACTCATTGAGAGGCATCTCACCCACACAAGTTCGTCAAGCACAAGAACACCTCAACCTCAGGAGGCTGTTCTTCCCCTTGTACTGTTCATCATCAGCCCAAGAGGCAATCCACCACCACCACCACACTGGAGTAGGGTATTACACCACAACGGTGGCCCGAACCAGTATAAATCTTGTGTCCTTTGTGCTGCGAGTTCGTCGAGTTCGACCGCGAGATCTTAGCGAGCTAGGGCGTGGAACGGTGGGGAGGAAATCTTCGCGCGCACCCCAGTGTTCGAACCTTGAGGGTTTTGCCGGAACCTGTGATCTGACACTTGGCGAGGCATTCTTTCTGTCGGATCACGGGTTCCGGCAAAACCCTTAAGGTTCGAACACTGGGGTGCGCGCGAAGTTCTTCCCCCTACCGATCCACGTCCTAGCTTTGCTAAGATCTCAAGGGCTAACTCGACGAACTCGCAACACAAAGAACACAAGATTTATACTGGTTCGGGCCACCGTTGTGGTGTAATACCCTACTCCAGTGTGTGGTGGTGGATTTATGCTGGAATGCGTCGCTAAGCTGCTGGATGTGGCAACGTCGGGAGCGCCGCCTTTCTGCTATTTGCTTCCTTCTCAGGCCACTACGGGTTCTCACGGCGGGCCTCGCCGCAACCACGCGCCCTCAGGTGTGCCTGGGGGCTTCATCGACACCAGCACGGTCGGCGGCGCCGGGGGCCCCGCCGCCCCCGTGCCGCCTGCGACAAGCATGGGCACGAGCGTCGCCTCCCGTGGTCCCATCGAGATGTCGCGCTACCATCCTCAGGACGCCGCGCTGGGCCGGGCAATGTGGAGTGTGGGGCACTACGGTGAGGTGTTTGGGGTAACAGCCCCGGAAGCCTACGTGCCCCGCATGATGGACCAAGAGTACACGCCGGTAGACGACCCTGGCTCGTTCCTCGGAGAAGGCTGGGAAGAAGAGGCGCTAGAAGCTGAGGCCTTCCGGGAGCCGACGCGGAACCACGACGATCACGCCTGCAACAACAACTACAGGGTACCGCTAATCTCTCAAGAGCAGGCTTATGCTAACTGTGGGCTGCAAGTGAATCAGGTCACAACGTCGGCCGATGACCCCGGCGCGGCGGCCCCCTTTCCGCCGGGGGAAGCACGCTAGGGGCTACAGGGAGGGAGCCATGAGCAAGGCCCCTCCACACGGCGCGCGAAGCCAGGCGTCACCCGGAGGTAGGCCCTCTGCCGGGGAGGTGCCGGCGAGCCTTCCCCCGGCAGAGGACCCGTGGTTGCCGAGGGCGCCGCTGGCGTCCCCTTTCCCCCCTTTGTGTCGTCCTGGTTGCCGGTCGGCTCAAAGGTGGTCGAGGGCGGCGCAAGGCGGGGCCCTCGTCTGGCGATATGAAGCAAGGCCGGTACCTGTGAAGAAGGCCTAGTGCCTGTGAAGATCGCCGCCCGTGACACTCTCACGTAATAATGAGTGGGGCTGTACACGCCCCAGAGTCTCCGGAGAGCCGCCCTCGGGCCTCGGGGGCTCCCTCCCACGCCTAGTGGCAGCACTTAGCTCCGTGCTGGTGAGAAGACTTGAAGACAAGAAGACTAGACTAGGTGCCGGACGCGGCCATTTGCTTCGAATCCCTTTTCTGTAGCCTTGCGCTCTGGATTTGGATTTAAGTTGAAGTTGAGTTTTCATTGATGCGCGCTGGGGGTGCCTTTTCTCATTCGGAGCGATTTCTCGTTATCTGGTTCTCGCCTTATTTTGGACTCACGCACCACGCCTTCCACTCACGAGCCCCTCGCGAGCTGGATTGCGCGAGGCACACGCGTGCCGCGCGCGCTCGCTAACGCCACAGATGGTGCTCGCCTCTCACGAGCCCCCCCCCCTCGGGTGGATTGACGGGCTCTCCAGAAGTCCCGAAAGCTCATGACCTCACGATTCGCTTCGTGACCCGCCCCGATTAAGGTAAGCCACGATGGGAACTTGCCGCCAGATTTATGGTTTCGCGGAGGCGCACACTCAGTTTGACATAAGAGAATGAAGGCAGCGGTTTGTTTACATGAGGGGCTCCCCCTCTCAAAATGCTCTCACAATCTTTAGGGGCCACACCTGAGTTTTTGCATACATGATAAAGCTGCAGGGGGACATGGGATCAGCCAGATATGTCGCTTGCCGCATCGCCTTCGGACGCGTCACTCGCGTCGTCATCGTCTTCGCCGGCATTGTTGCCTCCTTCGGCGACGCCTCCATCGCCGTCGTTGACCATGTCACCTTCGTCTACCGCGACCACCACCGCTTCATCTTCGGAAGTGAAGGCCTTGACCAGCGCGTCCATGTTGTCCTCTACCCACCGCGCTAGGTCACCACGAATGGCCTACGGTACAGGGGCAATGGCGGCGTTGAAGTCGAAGTCGGGGAAGGAATTCCGAAGATGGCTGAAGACACGGGGGAACGCGCGCCCGAGCAGGCCCCGGCTTCTCTCTTCCACAAGCTGGCGAGCCCTATCAGACCGGGCTTCTAGGCGCGTCACCACGTTGGTGAAGAAGTTTAGGTGACTGGCGTAGTCATTCGAGTGGGGGTGCGGTGCATTCTCGTCACAGATGTAGCCCAGGGTGGTATTAGCCCTGTTCCGAAGGTCCTGAAGCATGGGGGCGTGGTCGTGCTCCAGCGTCCGCCGTTGAAGCACTTCCTCCCTGTTTTGCCACGCGATAGCCTCAGCGTCATCAACCCATTTCCGAAGAAAAAGCAACTCGGCGCGGGCGGAGGCCAAGTCCGCCTGCGCCGTGACCAGGGCGGTAGTCGTGGCCTCCTCGCGCCTCTCCGCCTCACCTAACCTGGGCCTAAGGTTGGCGGCCCTGCCTGCTGCCTCAGTTCCCGCAAGCTTCAGCTTCAGGTCGTGCCAGCCTTGAAGATCCGCGCGAACCTCGGCCACCCGGCGGTCGACTTCCTCTTGGACCTTGGCCTCGCGAGCCCCGATGGCATCTTCCGCTTGGGCAACTTGACACTCCCTCGTCTCCAGTTGCTCAAGATCAAGGCTACGCTCCACGGCTTCCAGAGCCAACACCTCCTCATGCTTCCAGACCTCCTCTTCCTCGGCAGGCATCCCCCTCAGCGACGCAAGGGCGGCTTTGCGCGCCTCCACTTGCCGCTCGAGGGACGCACTCCGGGCTTGGATCTCCCACGCGCGCTTTTCCGCAGCCTCACGATGGCGGTTAGCCTCGCGAGCCTTCTCCAGGGCTCGGGAGCAAGCCTCACGGGAAGCCTTGAGGGATGCCTCGGCCTTCGCATTGTCAAGATCACGCTGGTAGCGGCCAAGGTTGATGGCCACCCTCAGCTTACGCCCTTCCTCCACCAGCCGAAGACCCTGAGCCTCAAGGCGCGAGTCGACACCCGCAAGCTCTTCACCAAGTTGGCTCATCGCGCCCATCGCCTCCTGGAAGAGCTCATGACGAACGACGCTCCGCCCGTGCTCGAACTCCAATGCACGGCCCACCTCGTCCTCCCCCACGGGGGCTGCAGGCGGGACCTGAAGCGGCGCACCCCCTCTTTGCATGGGGCTGGGGGCTGGTGCCGCTCCAGGTGCCAGCCCGACCTCACGAGGGGCCCCGGCCAGTCGGGGCCCGCTGCTCAAGGAGGATCTGAAGACCGAAGCCAACCAGCTGCTGTCCATGAGGCAGACGACGCAAGAGCTCCTCTGGAGTGGCCTAGCCAGGCAGGCTCACGAGGAGCGGAGATATCAAGGCGGGGCAAACCTCACGAGGCTCTCGTGATGTGAGCCATGACGAACGACGCCAGGCGGGCCCCAGCGCGCGCAACGTCCTTATTTCCTCTTTGGTGCTAAGGAGGCCAGCGCAGGCGAAGAGTACCGAGGCATCAGGCAAAGGTTGCTATATTGGCGCAACGAGACCAAGACCAGGAGGACGGCAAGACGGAGGTCATCGTGGATCGCAAGACGACGTCACCACCAGAGCTTTCGGAGGCGAAGACCGCTTTTGTCAGGATAGCTTGTACTAGCTATCCCCCTTCAAATTTGCCCGCCGTTATTGGCTCCCTTCCCGCTCGATATTTGGGAAGAGGACCAGGGCCTATATAAGTAGAGCTAGCCACCATAGTAGAGGAATCTGATCTCAGCTGGATCCAACCCGATCGAGAGCCTACCCTAGCCACAAGAACACCTCAACCTCAGGAGGCTGTTCTTCCCTTGTACTGTTCATCATCAGCCCTAGAGGCAATCCACCACCACCACACTGGAGTAGGGTATTACACCACAATGGTGGCCCGAACCAGTATAAATCTCGTATCTTTCTGTGTTGCGAGTTCGTCCGCGAGATCTTAGCGAGCTAGTGCGTAGATCGGTAGGAGGGAAAGGCTACGCGTGCACCCCAGTGTTCGAACCTTAAGGGTTTGCCGGAAGCCCACATCTGACATTTGGCGCGCCAGGTAGGGGTGCGCCGTAGCTTCCCTTCCATCAGTTGTCGCTCCGTCGTCTCTATGGCGGACGCTCGCCGTGCTCGGGCTGAGTGTCGGGCTGCCCTCACCGCCCGTGTCGCTCAGACGGCTCCCGTTGGCGGGCCACCTCATCGTTCTCCGTCACCCGCCGCCAATGCTGCCACCGGCCCGGCGGGGAACGAGCAGCAGGCGTCCTCACTGCACCCTTCGGTGCGGTAGGACGGACGGACCGCCACTCCATCGCTGACCCTGCCGGTTCATCGTCTCACGCGCGCCACGCTCCCATGGAGGCGCGGGCCGCGCTCCTCGCGACGAACGAACTCCTGTGCTACCGCCCCGTCGACGACCTCTATGAGGAGTGGCTCGACCGCGTCACCGAGCTCGTCCGCGCCGTAGGGGGCTCCCCGGTGCCGTCCCTCTCTCTACCTCCCCCTAAACCAGCCACGGGCGACGAGGCCCATGGCGTGCCTCCACCACCTCTGCCCCAAGACGGTGCCTTGGCACCAAGGCGCGCGGCTCCGCGGCATGATCCACCACGCCCGGCGCCCGTGCGCGAAGAGAGAAGCTGCCAAGAAATTCCACGGCCGCGAGAAGCTGCACCTGCGCTCCCCGCGCCACCTTGTCAAGACCGTGCGCCGCCCGCAGCAGCGCAGCGCGGACCCCGTCAAGACCAAGCTCCACCTCCGAAGCGGGCCCCGGCAACCACGACAGGCTGCCGTGCCTTCACCCCGAGCTGCGTAGCGTCGCCTGGCCAGGCAAGTTCAAGCCGGATCTACCTCCTCGCTACGACGGTACCGCCGACCCCGCGGAGTTCCTGCAGCTCTATGAGCCGAGCATCGAAGCGGCCAACAGCGACGAAAAAGTCATGGCAAACTGGTTTCCCATGGCTCTCAAGGATGGAGCTCGCTCCTGGCTCCTGAACCTGCAGCACGGCTCGATCTCCTCCTGGGACGAGATGCACGACCGCTTCATCGCCAACTTCCAGGGCATTCGTGACCGCCCGCCGGCCGCGGGTGACCTGCACCGGATCAAGCAACAACCAGGAGAGACTCTCCAGATGTACATCCAGCGCTTCAACAACACCCGCCTCAAGATCCCCAAGATCATGGACGAAGCCATCATCTCCGCGTTCTCAGACGGCGTCCATGACGTCAAGATGAAGGAAGAGCTCGCCATCCACGAGGAGCTGTGCACCTCTCAGAAATTGTTCAACCTGGCGACCAAGTGCGCAAAAGCTGAGGAGGGGCGCCTCTCTCTCCTTGAGCTGCCAGCCGTGGGCGCGGAAGAGAAGAAAACCAAGGCCAAGGACGTGAAGCGCAAGGAGGCAGCTGTGCTCGCAGCGGAGCCCGACACCAACGGGGCAGAGATCAGCCCGAGTCTTCCAAGAACAGCCGACCGTTCTGTGCCTTCCACAACCTGAACACCCACAAAACCAGCGACTGTCAAGAGCTCAGAGCCATACGAGAAGGACGCTTTGGTCGACGCCCCGAGCGCAGGGACCGGGGCTACGGCCGCGGAGGAGGACATAGAGGCGGACGCTAGGACGACCGTGGCCCGCGCCAGGAGTGGCGCGACCGGCCTCGTGAGGACCGCTGGCAGGACCAACCTCGCGATGGCGCCTGGAGGGACCCGCCGCGTGAGGATCGCCCCCAGGGCAACACTGGTCTTCCCCCGCTGCCGCCACCAAGAAGGAACGACGACCACCACCAGGACGAGGGGGCTGGGGGCTTCCAGGAGCCGCGTGCGATCGCCTGCATCTTGGGCGGCGCCCAGGCCCCAGCCTCTCAGCGCATCTTCAAACAGTTTGCTCGCGAGGTGAACGTGGTGCTTCCCATGCTCGAGGCCACGCACCCGCTCAAGTGGTCGCAATGCGCCATCACTTTCAACTCGGCAGATCAGCTCAAGTGCGCAGCCACCGCTGGCGCCCTCCCTATGCTGTGTTCCCCAGTCATCAGCAATGTGCAAGTTACCAAGACCCTCATTGACGGTGGCGCAGGGCTCAACGTCCTGTCCGTCGACACGTTCGACAACCTCCAAGTGCCATATGAACAGCTCCAGCCCACCAAGCCTTTCTCAGGAGTGACCGACGGTTCCACCACACCGCTACGGCAGGTCCGCCTGCCTGTCACCTTTGGGGAGCGCAAGAACTACCGCACCGAGCTCATCGACTTCAACGTAGCGCGCATCCGCCTGCCATACAATGCCATCCTCGGGTACCCAGCCCTGGCCAAGTTCATGGCAGTCACCCATCACGGCAACAATGTTCTCAAGATGCCCGGAAGCGGAGGGATCATTACGATCCCATGTGAAGAGAGGGATGCGGTGTGCTCCCTCGAGCGCGCCTTTCAAGCCGCAGCAATCGACGACCCCGACAGCAGAAGTGAAGGCCCTCTGGAGACCATCCCCAGGAAGAAGCAGCTGCGCCGCGCAGGACCTCAGGAGGATGGCGTCGCGGTAGGAGCCTCATCAGGTTCAGCGTCCGTCCCAGGGGCGCCTCCCTTCGTCGCATAGGAAAGCGCGCCTGGCGCCCTCCTCGGGCAGGGCTCGGGGGCTCTCTTCTGGAGGGCCTCAGACCTTGACAACCTCACGAGGGAGGTGCTTGGGCACCACCTGGAAGAGTGCTTCGCGACACACTTTCCTCAGGAGAGCACGGGGCAAGGAGTGCCCACCACCCAGGAGTTCATCACCAAGACCACACAGGAACTGCAAGATGCAAGAACCATGCGCGGCGACCGCCGCTCACAAGGTGCAACTCCCCATCCAGGCGAGGATGCCGGGCTGCGTGTCTGCGTCGACATCCCAGGGCTCAACAGGGCCGCATCTCAGGAGCGTTTCTGGCCTTCGCGTGTGGGCCGTTGCGAGGGCCCTCCACACAGCTACGTTCACATGCCCTTCGGCTTGCCGAGCTTGGTGTCAGCCCATCAGCGCAACATGCGGCGTGTCCTGGCGGCTCAGGAGGCCAGGTACCACGCCGTCCTGGAGGAGATGGAGACGGTTTTCAGGGAACCTCCCGAGCCCCCAGAGCCTCCCGAGGCTCAAGGCTCCGGCGGCTCATGAGGAGTCATTTCTTCAACGCACGCCTTCAGCTGCACCAACTCTACTTCATCTACAGAACCAGGTGACATCTTCCAAGCTCGTTTAGCTGGGAGCACCCCTCGGGCTGCATTATTCCCAGGCCGCATGGGTCCGTCCCTGTGGCATGTATCCCTTTTGCTTATGTCTTTAGCTTACCTTGCTAGGGGCGCCCCTCAGGCTGCATCATCCCCAAGCCACTCCGGCCGGACCCGGTGGCATGTATCTTCCTGCATTTATCCAAGTTGATCTCTCTCCATGCTTAACCTGCCAACTGCTATCACCTGCTCGAGCATCGCCTCCCCTGGGGCCTCCACACAGGCATGGCGCTGGTGCATGGGTCCGTCCCTGTCACGTCGACAAACCTGAGCGGTCGAGCTCTGGCTCGCGGCATGCCCCGCGCACGTCACCTCACCAGGCCCTCAGTGCCTTCACCTCATCCAGAGCAACCAGCGGCAGGCTGACAGCTGTAACGGCAAACCGTGTTTCTTCTTGTGCCAGTTCACAGGGATCCCGTGAGAAGGATAGCAGGCGGCACCGCGAGTCTCCTTTCCTCTCATGCAATTCGCTTGCGCGTTAAAAGGGGGCCTCCTGAGCATCGCGACTCAGGAGCTCTTACTGGCTCTCCAGCCCTCACCCCCTGGCCTTGACCACGGCATCGCGAGCTGGCATACCAGCGGCGGCTGAGCTCGCTCGAGGGCCGGGACCTGAGGACGTAGAGCACTAAGGAGAGCATGAGGGAGGGAAACTCGTACGGGCCGGCCTAGCTATGCCGCACGAGTAGGCGCGCAGCCCTAGCGCAATGTTAGGAGTCGCCGCGAAGTCGACAAGATAAGTCCCGCTCTCGAATCAGCCAAATGTTGGGGCCTGATGGTCACCCTCGCCTTGCCGCGACCCCGTTGCGGCCACGTCAACTCCCTCTCTCGCCTTACCATGGCTGCTTGAGCGCTAAGGGGGACCTCCTGAGCATCGCGTCTCAGGGGCTCTTACTGGACCTCGGGCCGCACACCTCCTGGCCTTGACCACGGCGTCGCGACCTGGCATACCAGCGACGGCTGTAGCCGCCTGGGGACCGGGACCTGTCAGCGCAGAGCAACAATCCGTCGCGGGGAAAGAAAAGGGGGGACCGAGCCTTAATGGGACACGCATTCACTAAGTTTTCATAACAAGGAAGATAAGTACAAAAGACATTGTAGGTCCTCACATGCCCCCACGGGGTGATTCATGATTCTTCGCAGGAAACAAAAGCTGATACTAAGGGGAATCCTATCTACACCCTCCCGTGCCGGACGCCATCATCAACAGTGGGCCACGGAGGGCCGGCGCCAACCCCATCCAGATCAGCGGCGGCGACGGCCAGACGCCACGGCCCTGCTCCGAGCACGGCGAGAGCTCGGGGGCACGTAGCTGTCGTCACTCGTCTCCGGAGTCTCGTAAAGCTCAGGAGAGCTGCTGGACTCCCAAGGGCTGCTGCTGCTGGAGTAGCCGCGAGCGGAGCGCGCGTCAGTTTGGCGCTCTTCTCCGGAGCAGCACTACAGACGGCGGCCCGCGGCATCGAAGACCTTGAAGAAGAGCGTGGAAGCGCCGTCGTTCTCCAAGTGGATCGCGAGGGCGCCCCTCGCACGGCAGACCCATGCGATCTCCCCCAGACGCGGGTCATGAAGATCTTGCCGGTGGGAACCGCTTCGATCTCCGCTCCGGTCGCCGGAGCGCTGCAGTCGGCGTGCTGCAACCAGAGCTCGAGAGGCCCCCTCGGCGGCATCACGTTGGAGAAGAACCGCGGGAAGCGGATCCAGGAGCTCGGAGGCATCGGCGCCCACAGCACTAACTCACGCGAGGAGACCGTGGCGTCGACCCCAGGGCGACGCCACGCGTCGCCGTGGCACGGCGACCCCGGACATGGCGCGGGCGGTGCTGCTCGTCACTCCGTCCTCCCGAGCCCACGGCTCTGGCGTACAAGGGTAGCGGGTACCCCGGAGGAGGCCGCTCGCACCAAGGCCCCGACACCACCTGCATCGCCGCTTCATCACGGCGATGGATCGACCTCTTCTTCGGCGGAAGTGGCCCCGGATCATCACGGGGAGCCTTTCCTTTCTCTTCGGCAGAAAACCTTCTGATAGGCGCCATTGCTGTCAGTAGTGGAGCGGGGAGGAAGAAGCAAGCAAGCGAGGAAGAGATGGGCGACGGGGGCTCCGCCCCCCTCCCCATTTATAGCAAGAGAAGGCCAACCGGCGTCTCCCACGACCGCAGGTAATGATGGTTTTCCTTGCATGCCAAAGGGACATGTCAAGTCGCGCAGTTTCCGAGGCAGCGTGGGGAAGCGGAGACGCCCATGTCCAATCAACCACCACGCGTCGACCGAGGCCGCATAATTTTGGGGCCCGCGGTGCTCCAAACTTGACCCTTGGCGTCGCCGCGAAGCCAAGCCCGAGCGCACCTTGGGCCCGGGGGCTACTATCGGCGTTCTGGGAATGGGGGTCCCCAGACTTGCCTGCCTACGGCCCACAGCGTGGCTAAGCCAGCAGGCCGTACGACCCATCTTCATCAACAAGGCATCCAAGACCCTCGCGAGGGTCCAAGCCTCGCGAGGCGGACGACGCAAGACCTCCTCTGGAGTGGCCTAACCAGGCAGGCTCACGAGGAGCGGAGATATCAAGGCGGGGCAAACCTCACGAGGCTCTCGTGACGTGAGCCATGACGAACGACGCCAGGCGGGCGCTAGCGCGCGCTGCGTCCTTATTTCCTCTTTGGTGCTAAGGAGGCTAGCGCAGGCGAAGAGTAACGAGGCATTAGGCAAAGGTTGCTAGATTGGTGCAATGAGACCAAGACCAAGAGGACGGCAGGACGGAGGTTATCGTGGAGCCCAAGACGGCGTCACCACCTGAGCTTTTCGCAGGCGAAGACCGCTTCTGTCAGGATAGCTTGTACTAGCTATCCCCCTTCAAATTTGCCCGCCGTTGTTGGCTCCCTTCCCGCTCGATATTTGGGAAGAGGACCAGGGCCTATATAAGTAGAGCTAGCCACCATAGTAGAGGAATCTGATCTCAGCTGGATCCAACCCGATCGAGAGCCTACCCTAGCCACAAGAACACCTCAACCTCAGGAGGCTGTTCTTCCCTTGTAATGTTCATCATCAGTCCTAGAGGTAATCCACCACCACCACACTGGAGTAGGGTATTACACCACAACGGTGGCCCGAACCAGTGTAAATCTCGTGTCTTTCTGTGTTGCGAGTTCGTCGAGTTCGTCCGCGAGATCTTAGCGAGCTAGTGCGTAGATCGGTAGGAGGGAAAGGCTACGCGCGCACCCTAGTGTTCGAACCTTAAGGGTTTGCCGGAACCCCACATCCGACAACCATGAAGGCGAGCGCACCCCCTCGACCGGCCCAGCTCCAGGCGCGACATGCAGGCTTGGGATGCTCAAGGTCGACAGGGATGCCGAAGAAGGCGGGGATTGCTTCTCGGGGGACTTAACGGCCCTGGCAGGAGGGGTCCTGAAGAGCCAGCATCAGGGAGGAAAGCAGCAATCAAGAAATCACAAGGTGCAGTACTTACTCATCGACGGCGATGTACTTTCGTCGCTTCAACGGCCCGAAGATACCACTGCCGCTCGAAGATCCTTTCCTCTTGCGGAGTTCCTCGAAGTCCACACAAAGCTGACCGAAGCGCAGAACATGGCGGCCAGTACGGGGTGAAGCCGGAGAAATGCTCGAGAGAACAACTTCAGGGGTGCTTGGCTGCGGGGAACAGTCGGGCGCCGTCTCACCGCGACCTCCCGAGGCCTCCGGAGTTTCGGCCTCGGGAGCCGCGAGCTGCATCGTCTTAGTGACCAACGTCCCAGAATCATGGGTTCCTGAAGATGACGCCCCAGGAGCCCCAGGCGGCGTCCACACATCAGCACTCGTGCCGCTAGCCTCTGGCGGCGCTCGTCCCCCTGCACCCACATTCGGGACGAGCTCGGCACCGGCAACGAAGAAGGGAACCACGTTGACAGGGTTCTCGCGGGACCCCACCAGGCCGTCCGGACACAGTCCCCACTCGTCAAAGGGAGGCATGCTCCCTACAAATTCAGCCTTGTTCTTGCAGCGGTACAGCAGACATTTCTTCCCAGGCAAGTCATCCGGCGAAGGGACACCATTCAGGACCTCGAGCACCGTTTGCCGTGTCCCAAGGGGGAGCCCGGACTCCTGAAACCTCATGTGGTCCTGACTGCTGAGCAAGGTCCACATCGGGCGAGAATGGCGCTGAAGCGGAGCAACCCGGCGCTTGATGAACTCCTTCACCACCATAGGCGCGGTCACGTCGCGGTCCTTCAGCCTCCTCAGCCTGAGCTAGACGGGGACAAGACGGGGGCTCGCGAGCCTCTCGTGTCCCCAGCCGGAGTGGGAAACGGCAGGCGCTGACGGGGAGCAGAGCTGAGGGCAGAGCACACCGGCGTCGACAAACACCCACCGTGTCCAAAACTCACTCGTGGATGGAGGAAGCTTGAAGTCGATCCCCGCGCCCGCTGTTGCGGCCACGGCCTGGAAGCTCACGCACCCCGAGCTTTGCCGAGGGTCAATCAGATGCAATGAGAATAAATGACGAAGGAGGGCCACAGAAGGAGCAATGCCCACCATGGCTTCACACACGAAGGCAAAGACGGCAAGGAGAGTCACGGATTGAGGGTCGAGATGCAGCATGTGTATCTGATACTGCTCGAGCACCGCATTGAAGAACGCGGAGAAAGGAGGAATCAGGTCAGCCCAAAGGGCATCGATGAAGATTGGGACCTCGGTGGCTGCCCGGGCAATGCGAGTGCGAGACGCAAGCCAAGCCAGCGTCTCCGCCCACTCGTTGAAGCTGGAAGCGAGCATTGGACGCACCTTGTCCATGGCCTCGTCGTTGAGCACCAAGGATCGGCTGACCGCAGGCTCGATGGCCGGAGGCGCACTTGGCGAAGACAGGGCTTCTTCCCCTTGTCTGCTTGTTTCGGAGCAATGGCTACAAAGCGGGCAGGGTGCAGGTCCGATTGGAGAGGAGGAGCAGAGTCTCGAGAAAGCAGGGGGATTGGGGAAGCAAGGCGTGGGCAATGGAAGAATAATTGTGTAGGTTGTGGGGGCCGCATAGCCAGGCGGATTCCAAGGCAGCATGGGGAAGCGGAGACACCCACGTCCAATCAACCGCCATGTGTCGACCTAGGCCGCAGGCTTTTGGGGCCCGCAGCGCTCCGTTCTTGACCTTTGGCTTCGCCTTGAAGCCAAGCCTAAGCGCGCCTTGGGCCCGGGGGCTACTGTCGGCGTTCTGGGAATGGGGGTCCCCAGCCTTGCCTACCTGCGGCTCACGGCGTGGCTATGCTAGTAGGCCTGTACGGCCCATCTTCATCAACGAGACATTCAAGACCCTCGCGAGGGGCCAAGACTCGCGGGGCAGACGACACAAGACCTCCTGAGGAGCGGCCTCACCAGGCTGCCTCGCGAGGAGCGGAGAAATCAAGGCAGGGCAAACCTCGCGAGGCTCTCGTGACGTGAGCCATGACGATCAAGATCAGGCGGGCGCCAGGCGGGCGCCAGCGCGCGCAGTGTCATGTTTTCCTCTTTGGTGCTAAGGAGGCAAGCGCAGGCGTAGGCTACCGAGGTATCAAGCAAAGGTTTCCATATCAGTGCAATGAGACCAAGACCAGCAGGACGGCAGGACGGAGGTCAGCATGGAGCCCAAGACGGCGTCACCACCAGAGCCTTTCGCAGGCGAAGACCGCTTTTCTCAGGATAAGTTGTACTAGCTGTCCCCTTTCAAATTGGCCGTTGTTGGCTCCCTTCCCGCTCAATATTTGGGGAGAGGACCAGGGCCTATATAAGTAGAACTAGCCACCACAGTAGAGGGCATCTGATAACTCATTGAGAGGCATCTCACCCACACAAGTTCGTCAAGCACAAGAACACCTCAACCTCAGGAGGCTGTTCTTCCCCTTGTACTGTTCATCATCAGCCCAAGAGGCAATCCACCACCACCACATTGGAGTAGGGTATTACACCACAACGGTGGCCCGAACCAGTATAAATCTTGTGTCCTTTGTGCTGTGAGTTCATCGAGTTCGTCTGCGAGATCTTAGCGAGCTAGAGCGTGGAACGGTGGGGAGGAAATCTTCGCGCGCACCCCAGTGTTCGAACCTTGAGGGTTTTGCCGGAACCCGTGATCCAACAATTCTGACTCCTCAGATGCCTCCTCTTCCTCATGTTCCTCAGATTCAGCTTCAGAGTCCATTTCCTTGCAAACGAATGCTCGAGCCTTCTTAGAGATGATCTTCTTGTGAGATGAAGACTTCGAGGATTTTGATGATGAAGACTTTGAAGATTTCTTCTTGTTCTTTGAGTCATCAGAACTGTAATCCTTGTATTTCTTCTTCTTTGATTCCTTTTCCCACAGAGGACAGTCTTGAATGTAGTGACCAGGTTTCTTGCACTTGTCGCACAGTCTCTTCTTGTAGTCACGGGATGAGGAATCATCACTTCTTGAGGATTTTCCAAAGCGACCACGTTGTGAGAACTTCTGGAATTTTTTCACGAGCATTGCTAGCTCCTGGCTCAGTTCTTCAGGATCACCAAGGCTGCTACCAGAATCTTCACCTTCAGATTCAGACACTGCCTTGGCCTTCAGAGCGCGTGATCTGCCATAGATCGGTCCATAGAGATCTCTCTTTTCAGCAAGCTGTAACTCATGAGTGTTTAGCCTCTCGAGGATATCAGCGGGATCAAGTGACTTGTAATCTCCACGTTCTTGTATCATCAGTGCCAGAGTGTCAAATGAGGAATCAAGCGATCTCAGCAATTTCTTCACCACCTCATGGTCGGTGATGTCAGTGGCACCAAGTCCTTGAAGCTCATTTGAGATGTTAGTGAGGCGATCGAAGGTTTGCTGAACAATTTCATTGTCGAGTCTTTTGAAGCGGTTGAAGAGATTGCGAAGAACATCAACTCGAGAGTCACACTGTGTTGAGACTCCTTCATTGACCTTGGACAGCCTATCCCAGATAAGCTTAGCTATCTCCAAAGCACTCACTCTACCATATTGCCCTTTGCTCAGATGGCCACATATGATGTTCTTCGCTTGAGAGTCGAGTTGCCTGAATCTCTTCATGTCAGCAGCGTTGATGGTAGGAGTGACAGAGGGGACACCATTCTCCACAACATACCAGAGATCGTTATCAATTGCCTCAAGATGCATTCGCATCTTCTTCTTCTAGTAGGGGTAGTCCGTCCCATAGAAGGTAGGAGACCCAGCAGAGATCTTGATCATACCTGCGGTTGACATAACTAAAACTCCTGGGGGTTAAACCAAAATCACACAGAACAAGGGAGTACCTTGCTCTGATACCAATTGAAAGTGCGTTAAGTCGACTAGAGGGGGGTGAATAGGCGATTTTTATGAATTCTTCAATGAGGAATTTCAGGGTGAGGAAATTCCTTAGCGAAGAACTACTTGCAACAGAATAAGTACTCAGATGTAGTCATAACATAACATAAGCATAGCCATCATGATGAAATGAAAACAAACACAGAGTACAGAAAGCGTAAGCACAGGGTAAAACAGGATGAAGACAAATAGACTGAAGAAATGGAACTGAGGAAATTGAGAAAGTCTTCAGTCAAAGTCTTCAAACAGATATGAACAAGCACACAACACAGTAATGAGGAAATGGAAGGGTTGAGGAAATAGAACCAGTAGGCTTGGTGAAGACAGTGATTTGGTAGACCAGTTCCAACTGCTGTGACAGTTGTATGTCTGGTTGGAGCGGCTAGGTATTTAAACCTAAGGACACACAGTCCCGGACACATAGTCCACCGTATTCTCCTTGAGCTAAGGTCACACAGACCTCGCCCAATCACTCGTGGTAAGTCTTCAGGTGACTTCCAAACCTTCACAAACTCGGTCACTCGGCGATCCACAATTTCCTCTTGGATGCTCTAGACCATGACACCTTACCATCTGGAAGATGCACAATCTTCAAAGGTAACAGGCGTCGGATCCACGCAGGATCAATCTCTTCAGTGATGCCCAATCACTTTGGGTTTGTAGGTGTTTGGGTTTGGGTTTTCCTCACTTGATGATTTTCGCTCAAAGTCCTTGGAGGATGGGATGCTCTCAATGACAAGTGTCAGTTTCTCTCAGAGCAGCTGTCACACCCTGCATTTTGTAACATGTCATTTGCATTAGAAAGCATGAAAATTTGGATCAACAAAAACTTTTGCATTATTTTTCTTTTTATTTGGAGTTGGTTTTCTCTCTGTGATTTTCAAGTGCTCTTTAAAGTCAACACAACTCCACCTTATATACTTCATCTCCTTGCCCCAAACTTCTGCCCAATGATCATGCCATGTGTATAGAACAATATAGTATTTTCTTACAAAAATAATTTGGCAAATAGTATTTTCAAAAATTAGTTTTCCAAAAAACCCTGAATTGAGGTTTGCACTACAAGTACTTGATTTGGGGTATGAATTTTTCAAAGGGTATATTTGAAACCTATTAGATATGGGACTCCCATAAACCACAAAAATATAATTTTAAAAGTAATTTTCCTATTTTATTTAAAGGCTTTTTCTTTAGGCCAGAAATGGTCTTTAATAGGTTAAGATTATTTAAAAGCTTCAAAAATATTTGAGAAAAATTAGGGAAACTCAGTGGACATATATTTTCCATATATATGAGTTTCAACACATGGTAATGTTCAAAATATTGGACAAAACCTCCCAAAACCATTTCGGCCCATTTCAAGGATTTGAAATATTTCTACAGGAAATATTTTCATAAAAATCCAAGGAAAATCCAGCAAGTCACAAATGCCTATTGTGATCACCTTGAAAAGCCTCATCTCAATTACAGTCGTTTTGGTTCACCAAAATGCCCCAAAACCCTCTCTAACTAGAATCAAATTTTAGCAACTTTGTACTACCAACTTTCTCTCCTTGACCCCAACTTTTGTGAGCATGTTCACATGACCAAATGAGGCCACTACACCGAGTGGTGCATCAAGGGGAAGTGATTTGCTCAACTAGATCTACACAAGTTCATTTCTGCTAATTTCTAGGGTTTGCCAAAGTTACATTAGCAAACTCTTCCAAATGAGCTCATCTTCCTTCTACCCTGTCATTTTGTCATGACAAACACCCCTGCCAAGTGGCACAAGAAGGAAATTAGTGCAAGTACCCCAAAACCATATCAAACACCTTCTGCATTATAACTAACAACCCTGTTTGGGCCTCTTCCAAGAATCCAAATGAGTTCTCCTGTTTACCACACCTCCTCCTAACCTCCCTCTACCTCTGGCATTTAGCACAAGTCAATACTCATTGATCAAGGGGATGAAACCACCAATTTTCTATTCTGGACAGCCCCATTTCCACTCTTCTCCTTCCTCTCTCTTCACCCACTGGCCACCCAAAGCATCCAAGGCCAAGATCCTTTTCTTTACTCCCTCCTAGACCTGCTAGACATGCTTGGGGCGCCCACACTGCTTAGAAAACGGCATGCCATGCCATTTGGGCGCTCTAGAGTGCGCTACAGCGCGGCCAGGCACTGTACCCGCCCCCTGCCAACCACCTCCGGCCACCAGCGCGCCCGACGATGCGCCTCGACGTCTGCGTCACGCCATGCCTCTTTCCCCCTCCTCCCTCTCCCTCCTCTCGCCCCAGCTCGCACGCGCGCCGGCCGCCCGAGCGCACCAGTGAGCACGCTCACACGTGCGGTGCCCTGGCCCCCCTGCTTTCCCTCTCTTCTCTCCCCTCGCCCTAGACCAACCCCACGAGCACCCCAGACACGCCCACGCGCGCCCCCGTGACCCACAGCAACGGCAACGACCTCGCCGGCGCATGGGTCCACAGCAAGCCCTGGCCTGGCTATATAAGACCTCCCAGAGCCCTCCTCTCCTCACCACTCGGCCTCTGCAGCTCCTAAACACCCCCTGAACCACCCACTCCTCTCCAGAAGCACCCGAACTCGAGATCAAGCTCGAGCTCCGCCGCCTCGGGTCGCCATCGATCTCAGGGTACAGGCCGTCTCCGCCTCTCCTCTTCCTCGATCTGGAACCACCGCGGCTCACTGATCCTTTCCCCTTTCCTCCCCGCTTCTTTTGCAGCTGGAAACGGCCAGAACAATCGACGCCCAATGCTCCTCCGCCGCGTGACATCGTCGCCGGCGAACCAGGCTGCTCCGGTGACTACCTCCACCACCACCAGAACGGCAACATCCCCCTGAGTCCAACGGTGCCACCCGCTCGACCTGTCGTGCCCTGTAGCGTCGCCGGTGAGCTCGCCGACCCCTCTGGTCGCGAGGTTGGAGATGACAGGGCGGGTCCCGCCTGTCAGCCTCTCCTCTCCCTCGCCTCCCTCTCTCTCACTAGCGCTTGGGCCCCGCCTGTCAGGTTCAAACCTGGCACGCGCGCGCGCCGCTCGGCTCGCCTGGGCCGAATCGCCTCTGGGCCTGTGCACTGCGGCAGTTCTAGCCCTATAGCACAGTAGCCTTTTTCCTTTTCTTTTTCTTTCACCTTCCCAAAAATTCCACAGGATTAAATATTTATACAAATGCAATAATTCCAGTTCTTAAAATCTTGTAAAAATCCCACCTATTTAATGGTATAACTTTCATTCATGTCCAACCAACTTTTATGTACTGTTCATATTCAAATTCAAATTTGAATATATTTTAACCCCTCTGAAAATCCATTTATTCTATTCTACTACTCCAAATCTAGAACTAGGAATTTTCCCCTTCTTAGTTTTCACCCTAGTATTTAACCAAAATGAGTTGACATTTTTCTGATTTATTATTGCCTTATTTTTTCTCGTTATTATTTTGCGACGATAGATTGCGTTGCTGACAAAGGAGTTGGACCAAAAGACTTTGAAGACCCAGAAGACTTTGCTGAGCCAGGCAAGCAGCCCTTTGACCATGTCTAAGAAACCCTTTTTATGCATGTCATGTGGCACTTTCATTGCTTGCATCGAAGTCATGATAAAATGGTGACCACTTGAGGTGGTTTGCCTCCGTTGCTTTTCTCGTTGACACTTGCATGATGCATGACCCCACCTTTCTATGAGGGTTATGAGAGTGGGTGTAGTTAGGATGCTAAGTAACTGCTACGCAAATGGGTTGGGTATATGCATGCTGATGGGAGCAAGATTGTTTTCAAAAGACTTTTCGAAAACCCTGTCGGGTGCCACTTATACCCGAAGGAGATAATGAGTTGGGTAACCACTTGATGACGAAGTGGTGTACCGAGGCAAGTGTGTGTGTTGTTTTCAAAACGGATTGGTTTAAGTTGCGATACTAGCTTGGAGCCCGCATTACTAGTGACGGGAGAGTCGTTGTTGCGCTCTCTCGAGACAGGGTCGTGCCAGGTACGGCGGCCATGACTGTTTTAACAGGGCACCGGACACACCGTTGGTACCCCGTGCTTGTGGTATGTGATGAATATGGGAGCGAGGCTCCACAATTTAATATGTGAAATGTTGGGCACGGGGGTTACTACCAATCAAGTGGACTCTATGTTAGTGTCGTCTAGGGAAAGATAGTGATCGGGTGCTTACCCCGGGTACTTGAGGTACCACGGGTCGTGGATGACACGGAAGTTCCCCGGATCTTGTGGGTAAAGTGTGCAACCTCTGCAGAGTGTAAAACTATTCGAATAGTCGTGTCCACTGTCAAGGACAGTTGGGTAACCGCTCTTGGGTTACGTCCACTTATTTACAAACCAGTGTGTGTGTTCGGATAAGTGGGAAGAACTAATTGGGTCAAGTCAAGGACTTGACATGACTGAGTTGGGTTGAAGCCTACTCCCTTTATGTTAATATCTGTAACCAGTCCCTATGGTTACTTGAAATCATATGATGCCTGATTTACCAGTTGTTGAGAATGTCATAACAATAAAATTAGCTTTCTGCAAAAATCTACCTATGTCATGCACTGTTGTATCTTGAGCCAAAACATGGGTTGCTTGCGAGTACATTCAAAGTACTCATTGGCTTGCCACTGGTTATTTAATTGGCCAGGCATGGAAGAACAGGAGTTCGAAGAAGAGTTCTTTGGAGGCGAACATGCGAACTAGGACGTTTCCCTGTCAGAATGCCTGTAGGGTTAAGGCAGATGGCATGGGTTCTACTTATCGACGAATATTTCCGCTGCTTAAAGTTTATTTGGTATTCAGCCCTTGTGGCTTTATCTATGTAAGACTTGACCATAATGGTCATAATTTGTGTAAGACAGTATGTATGGATGTAAGACTCTTGTTATTTAGCTTCTGTGTGTTCAGTGAGCATTGATCTCTGGGATCACTATAACGTGCATTCGGCGATCACGACTTATGAGTCAGGGTCCCCACAGAGCTGGTATCAGAGCCATCCTGACTGTAGGAAGCCTTAGTTAGCATGGACGTTAGTTAGGATAAAACCCGTTTTTCAAAACCCTCTATACTCCTCTTCTTTCTAAGCTTACCAAACCCAAGATATATTCCCATATTGACCTCTCCCATTCAACCTTTGTAGATGGCTCTCGTACCCGAAGACTTCCTGACAACCGGATTTCCCGTGCTTCTCGAGGATAGCCTCAAGAAGTGCCAGTTTTACCGAGCCCCCATTTTCACCTACCATGAGCATTGGATCAATGATACCGAGACGGAGTATCATGTGGAAGTGATCGTGATGGCTAATGACTCTCTGACAAGCTCGTTCTTCGAGGGACCCCAGATGGCAACACTGGTTCTTGCCATCGAGACGGCAACCCTCAAGGCACTCACCCGCCTCCGAGACCTTCTTCCTGAGATGGCAGACGAGTTGGCAACCTGCTTCTTGCCTTATCGGAAGGAAGGTGAGGATGAAAGCAGTGCACCAGCTTCACCATTGGAGGAAGGACTTCCCCTCCGATTCCAGAGCTACTTCGGCCTCTGTGCCGATAGCTTGGCACAACACTTGGCCTCGGAATCAATGGAGCTCCGAAAGGAACTTCATGAGGCCAAGGCACTTCTTCGCCAAGAACAAGGGAAGACAAATAAGATCAAGAAAGAAGGTGCTTCCCCTGGACAGCCCGCAATCGCATACCGAGGCGGAAGACCCCCAAAGGATGGAGGACCCCCACTGCAACACCGCATGAGCGCAAGGGATTACCGCAAGCTCTTTGCACGACCGGCAAAGCAACACCATGTTGAGCTCCTCCACTCCCCCATCCCTTCAAGTGAAGAGGAAAGTCAGGATGCGGATGATGAGGAGGAAGACCCAGAAGAGCCAGACTACGCGACCGAGCATTCCACCACTTAGGCATCATTCGCAACTCAGATATGCCAGTTCGTAACCCCTACGGTAGGATAGGTCGAGTACCCCCTATGCGAAGTCGAGTCCTTGTAATGGTTCATATGAAACCATGTAGTGTTGTGTTTGCTTTTGATGTGTTTGATGGACGTCGTGCTTTCCTTCGGGAACTTGTAAGCGACTACACCCATTTGGATTTTAATGAATGTGTTTGGCCTTTTTGGCCCTTGCATGAAAACAATTAGTGTCATACTGACCCCCTTACTAGGCATCCCATCTATATTGCTTTCCCGCATCTTTCCCAATCATGAGACCTTGACCGCTCCAACAGGATGCCTGTTGTAACACGTACTGGTACCTCTACCTAGCAGCAAGAAGCCGGAGCAGGAGCTAGTCAGGACCAAACCCAAGGCCAAGCTCCACCACCACCACCACCTCCAAACATGGACATGGCTCAGCTTCTCCAAGCCTTCTGAGAGGAATGCCAAGCCAACACTGCAGCCCTCCAGATGATTGCTCAGGCTGTCAACCACCAGCCGGCGGGGAACGGCAATGGACGTTCCACGTTGGCGGAGTTCAAGAAGCATGCACCACCCACCTTCATCGAGACTGCTGAACCCCTGGATGCAGACGACTGGGTCCGCACCATTGAGGATCTGCTGGAACTAGTCGGCTGCACCGAGGACCATGAGAAGGTGGCATATGCTGCTCACTGTCTCGGGGGAACTACCAGAGCTTGGTGGGATGGATTCAAGGTCATGCATGCTAGGCAAAACATCACTTCGAATGACTTCAAGGCAGAATTCCGCAAGGCCCATATTCCTTCCGGAATTATGGCCATCAAGAAGCGTGAGTTCCAAGCCTTGAAGCAAGGAAGTAGAACTGTCAAGGAGTACATGCAGAAGTTCAGTGTTCTCTCAAGGTATGCTCCTGAGGATGTCAGCACTGATGCTGCCAAAAGAGAGCGCTTCATGGAAGGCCTTAACGAGACTCTGCAGTACTCGCTTGTTGTGTGTGACTGCCCAACCTTTCCTGATCTGGTGAACAAGGCACTCATGCTTGAGGACAAGCGACGTGCTTTGGACGATACTCGTAAGCGCAAGATGATCAGCAGGGGTAGCTCTAGCAACCAGAAGCCTTGCCTGTGGCAGCCAGCCCCGGTCAAGCCAACCTATCAGCAGCCAAGAGCCCCTGAACCTCGCACCAACTATCAGCCTCAGCAGTACGCCAACCCCAGGCCAGCTTACAACAACCCCAATAACAATGCCGGCAAGAGCAGCAACCCCAATCAAGTCACTTGCTTTGGATGTGGTCAGGCAGGACACTACTCCAAGTATTGCCCCAACAAGAAGCCCGATGCCCCGCGCCCCAATGCGTAGAACCCAAGACAAGTCCGCGGAATGCCACCAAGGAACCAAGCTCCCCGCAACCCACCCAACAATGGCAAGGGTCGTGTGAATCATGTCACTCCAGAAGAAGCCCAGGAAGACCCGGACATCGTGCTGGGTATGTTCCTTTTCAACTCAGCACCTGCAACTGTCTTGTTTGATTCTGGAGCCACGCATTCATTTGTCACCCAAAAGTTTGCATTAAAAAGTGGCATGACCCCCTACACCCCTGAATAACCCTATGGTGGTACAAACCCCCGGAGCAGAGGTGAGAGCCAAGATAGGATGTAAAGGAGTCGGGATTATCATTAACGGGGTAGATTTCCTAGCAGACCTTATTATCTTAAGATCGCAAGGCTTGGATGTGATCTTAGGAATGGATTGGCTCATCAAGCACCAAGGCTTGTTAGATTGTTCCAACCGAACTGTCACTGTGACCAATGACCAAGGAGTCAAAGTTAAGTTTGCCCCCAACCCCTCCTCTGCTCAAGGCGCCCAAGTCAACTGTCTGTCAGAAGTTGGATTGGAGCAAGTGCCGGTAGTGTGCGAATACCCCAATGTCTTTCCTGATGAGCTACTGGGAATGCCTCCTGACTGAGACATTGAGTTCATCATCGAGCTCATGCCCGGAGCAGGACCCATCTATAAGAAGCCTTATAGAATGGGACCGGAAGAGTTAGCAGAGTTAAAGAAGCAACTGGAAGAGCAGTTGAGGAAGGGATTTATCCGCCCTAGTGCCTCCCCTTGGGGATCACCTGTTCTGTTTGTGGCAAAGAAGGACGGTACCATCCGCTTGTGCATTGACTATCGCTCCCTCAATGAAGTTACAATCAAGAACAAGTATCCACTTCCCAAGATTGAAGATCTGTTTGATCAACTCAATGGGGCCAAGGTGTTCTCCAAGATCGACCTTAGATCTGGGTACTACCAGCTGAAAATCAGACCCCAAGATATTCTGAAGACGACATTTTTAACCAGATATGGCATGTATGAGTGCACGGTCATGTCCTTTGGATTAACCAATGCCCCAGCTTACTTCATGTATCTCGTGAATAAGGTCTTCATGGAATATTTGGACAAGTTTGTCGTCGTCTTCATTGATGACATTCTTGTCTTCTCGAAGATGGAAGAAGAGCATGGGCAACACTTGAGGATGGTCCTAGACAAGCTTTGAGAGCACCAACTGTAAGCCAAGTTCAGTAAGTGCGAATTTTGGCTGCATGAGGTTGGATTCTTGGGTCACAAATTGACTGCCGAAGGATTGTCAGTGGATCCCACCAAGATTCAAGCCGTGACTGAATGGCAAACCCCGAGCAATGTGAAGGAAGTCAGAAGCTTCCTCAGACTCGCGGGATATTACCACAAGTTCATTGAAGAATTCTCAAGCATTGCCCGACCCATGATCCGGCTCTTGAAGAAGGACAAGAAGTTTGAATGGAGGCCGAAGTGCGAAGAAAGCTTCCAGGAGCTAAAGAAGAGATTGACCACCGCCCCAGTTCTGGCCACACCTGACATTCACAAGGAGTTTGTGATATATTGTGATGCGTCGAGAGCCGGGCTTGGAAGTGTTCTTATGCAAGAAGGCAGAGTCGTAGCATATCTGTCCCGACAGCTATGTCCTCACGAAGAGAACTATGCTACTCATGATCTTGAGTTAGCAGCAGTGGTTCATGCCCTGAAGACATGGCGACATTACCTCCTAGGGAAGCGGTGTGAGATATACACGGATCACAAAAGTCTAAAGTATATTTTCACTCAGAAGGAATTGAACATGAGGCAGAGAAGATGGCTAGAATTGATCAAGGATTATGATCTCAGTGTTCAATACCACCCTGGAAAGGCGAATGTGGTAGCAGATGCATTAAGCAGAAAGGCTTGTTCCTTGAACGCTTGATTAAGGAAAGGCTACCCGCCTTGTATGAAGAACTTGAAAGCTTCGGGTTGGAAGTAGTTGCACCAGGATTCTTGGCCAACCTCGAAGTTAGGCCTACCTTGATGGATGATGTTAAGGAAGCTCGGAAGGGACACGAAAGTATTGAAGGCATCAAGAGGAAGATCAAGGCAGGCAAGGCCCCAGGATTCTCAGAGGATGAGCAAGGAATTGTGTGGTTTGGGAATCGCATTTGCGTACCCAACAAGATTGAGCTCAAGAATTTGATCTTGCAAGAAGCTCATGACACCCCGTATTCCATCCACCCCGGAGGAACCAAGATGTATCAAGACCTAAAGGAAAGATTCTGGTGGCATGGCATGAAGAGAGAGATAGCCACTTTCATCGCTAAGTGTGACATATGCCAAAGGGTCAAAGCTAAACATCAGCGACCTGCTGGATTGTTACAGTTTCTCAAAGTGCTAGAATGGAAATGGGATAAAGTCGGAATGGACTTCATCACTGGATTACCCAGGTCAAATAAGGGGCATGACTCCATCTGGGTCATAGTCGACCATTTGACCAAAGTAGCCCATTTCATTCCTGTCAAGACGACTTACAAGGGAAACCAGCTAGCCAGCCTCTACATCAACAGAATCGTAAGCCTTCATGGTGTTCCCAAGGAGATTGTGTCAGATTGTGGAACCCAGTTTACCTCAAGGTTCCGGAAGAAGTTCCAAGAGGCCATGGGAACCAAGTTGTCCTTCAACACTGCTTTCCATCCACAGACCGGAGGTCAGACGGAACGAGTGAATCAGATACTCGAAGACATGCTTCGAGCCTGTGTCTTAGCATATGGAGCTAAGTGGGAAGATTGCGTACCCTTCGCCGAGTTCTCCTACAAAAACAGCTACCAGTCCAGTCTTCAGATGGCACCGTTTGAGGTACTATATGGACGAAAGTGCCGCACTCCCCTCAATTGGTCCGAGACCGGAGAAGGACTAGTCTTTGGGCCCGATATCCTCCGTGAAGCAGAAGAGCAAGTCCAACTTGTCAGAGAGCGTTTGAAGACTGCCAAGTCAAGGCAGAAGAGCTACGCTGACTCACGTCGTCGAGACATGACCTTCCGAGTTGGAGACCATGTCTATCTCCGGGTCACACCTCTCAAGGGAACCCAGCGCTTCCATGTCAAAGGAAAGCTCGCACCAAGATACATCGGCCCCTTCAAGATCACTGAACAGTGAGGAGAAGTGGCTTACCAGTTGGAACTACCACCTGAACTATCTGATGTGCACAACGTATTCCACATATCACAACTCCGGAAGTGTCTCCAAGTTCCAGACAAGCATGATCTTTACAAGGACGTCGATCACCAAGCCATTGACCTTCAGCCTGATTTGACCTACCGCGAGAGACCCATCTGCATTTTGGACAAGGTTGAACGGCGCACTCGAAGCCGCACCATCAAGTACTTCAAGGTCCAGTGGAGCAACCACACTGAAGCAGAAGCAACCTGGGAACGTGAAGACTACCTTAGATCCGAGTTTCCCGATCTCTTTTAAAGCCTAGTTTGGGAATCTCGGGGACGAGATTCTTGTAAGGGGGGTAGGTCTGTCACACCCTGCATTTTGTAACATGTCATTTGCATTAGTAAATCATGAAAATTTGGATCAATAAAAACTTTTGCATTATTTGGCTTTTTATTTGGAGTTGGTTTTCTCTATGTGATTTTCAAGTGCTCTTTAAAGTCAACACAACTCCACCTTATATACTTCATCTCCTTGCCCCAAACTTCTGCCCAATGATCATGCCATGTGTATAGAACAGTATAGTATTTTCTTACAAAAATAATTTGGCCAAACATTATTTTCAAAAATTAGTTTTCCAAAAACCCCTGAATTGAGGTTTGCATTACAAGTACTTGATTTGGGGTATGAAAAATATTTCAAACAGTATATTTGAAACCTATTAGATATGGGACTCCCATAAACCACAAAAATATAATTTTAAAAGTAATTTTTCTATTTTATTTAAAGGCTTTTTATTTAGTCCAGAAATGGTCTTTAATAGGTTAAAATTATTTAAAAGCTTCAAACATATTTGAGAAAAATCAGGGAAACTCAGTGGACATATAGTTTCCATATATATGAGTTTCAACACATGGTCATGTTCAAAATAGTGGACAAAACCTCCCAAAACCATTTCTGCCCATTTCAAGGATTTGAAATATTTCTACAGGAAATATTTTCATAAAAATCCAAGGAACATCCAACAAGTCACAAATGCATATTGTGATCACCTTGCAAAGCCTCATCTCAATTAAGGTCATTTTGGTTCACCAAAATGCCCCAAAACCCTCTCTGACCAGAATCAAATTTGAACAAATTTGTACTACCAACTTTCTCTCTTTGACCCCAACTTTTGTGAGCATGTTCACATGACCAAATGAGGCCACTACACTGAGTGGTGCATCAAGGGGAAGTGATTTGCTCAACTAGATCTACACAAGTTCATTTCTGCTAATTTCTAGGGTTTGCCAAAGTTACATTAGCAAACTCTTCCAAATGAGCTCATCTTCCTTCTAACCTGTCATTTTGTCATGACAAACACCACTGCCAAGTGGCACAAGAAGGAAATTAGTGCAAGTACTCCAAAACCATATCAAACACCTTCTGCATTTTAACTAACAACCCTGTTTGCGCCTCTTCCAAGAATCCAAATGAGTTCTCCTGTTTACCACACCTCCTCCTAACCTCCCTCTACCTCTGGCATTTAGCACAAGTCAATACTCATTGATCAAGGGGATGAAACCACCAATTTTCTATTCTAGACAGCCCCATTTCCACTCTTCTCCTTCCTCTCTCTTCACCCACTGGCCACCCAAAGCATCCAAGGCCAAGATCCTTTTCTTTACTCCCTCCTAGACCTGCTAGACATGCTTGGGGGCGCCCACACTGCTTAGAAAATGGCATGCCAAGCCATTTGGGCGCTCTAGAGCGTGCTACAGTGCGGCCAGGCACTGTAGCCACCCCCTGCCAACCACCTCCGGCCACCTCGGGCCTCCCCAGCGCGCCCGACAATGTGCCTCGACGTCTGCGTCATGCCACGCATCTGTCCCCCTCCTCCCTCTCCCTCCTCCCGCCCCAGCTCGCACGCGCGCCGGCCGCCCGAGCACACCAGTGAGCGCGCTCACATGCGCGGTGCCCTGGCCCCCTGCTTTCCCCCTCTTCTCTCCCCTCGCCCTAGACCAACCCCACGAGCACCCTAGACACACCCACGCGCGCCCCCGTGACCCACAGCAACGGCAACGACCTCGCCGGTGCATGGGTCCACGGCAAGCCCTAGCCCGGCTATATAAGACCTCCCCGAGCCTTCTCTTCTCACCACTCGACCTCTGCAGCTCCTAAACCCCCCTGAACCACCCACTCCTCTCCAGAAGCACCCGAGCTCGAGATCGAGCTCGAGCTCCGCCGCCTCGGGTTGCCGTCGATCTCAGGGTACAGGCCCTCTCCGCCTCTCCTCTTCCTCGATCTGGAACCGCCGCGGCTCATTGATCCTTTCCCCTTTCCTCCCCGCTTCTTTTGCAGTCGGAAACGGCCAGAACCATCGACGCCCGACGCTCCTCCGCCGCGTGACATCGTCGCCGACGAACAAGGCTGCTCCGGCGACCACCTTCACCACCACCAGAATGGCGACATCCCCCTGAGTCCAATGGTGCCACCTACTCGACCTGTCGTGCCCTGTAGCATCGCCGGTGAGCTCGCCGACCCCTCTGGTCATGAGGTTGGAGATGACAGGCGGGCCCCACCTGTCAGCCTCTCCTCTCCCTCGCCTCCCTCTCTCTCACTGCCGCCTGGGCCCCGCCCATCAGGTTCAAACCTGGCGTGCGCGCGTCGCTCGGCTCGCCTGGGCCGAATCGCCTCTGGGCCTGTGCACTGCGGCTGTCCTGGCCCAGTTGCACAGTAGCCTTTTTCCTTTTCTTTTTCTGTCACCTTCCCAAAAATTCCACAGGATTAAATATTAGTCCAAATGCAATAGTTCCAGTTCCTAAAATCTTGTAAATCCCACCTATTTAATGGTATAACTTTCATTCATGTCCAACCAACTTTTATGTACTATTCATATTCAAATTCAAATTTGAATATATTTAAACCCCTCTGAAAATCCATTTATTCTATTCTGCTACTCCAAATCCAAAACTAGGAATTTTCCCCTTCTTACTTTTCACCCTAGTATTTACCAAAAATGAGTTGACATTTTTCTGAGCACTTTGATTTTTCTGATTTATTATTGCCTTATTTTTTCTCATTATTATTTTGCGACGATAGATTGTGTTGCTGACGAAGGAGTTGGACCAGAATACTTTGAAGACCCAGAAGACTTTGCTGAGCCAGGCAAGCAGCCCTTTGACCATGTCTAAGAAACCCTTTTTATGCATGTCATATGTCACTTTCATTGCTTGCATCGAAGTCATGATAAAATGGTGACCACTTGAGGTGGTTTGCCTCCGTTGCTTATCTCGTTGATACTTGCATGATGCATGACCCTACCTTTCTATGAGGGTTATGTGAGTGGGTGTAGTTAGGATGCTAAGTAATTGCTACGCAAATGGGTTGGGTATATGCATGCTGATGGGAGCAAGATTGTTTTCAAAAGACTTTTCGAAAACCCTGTCGGGTGCCACTTATGCCCGAAGGAGATAATGAGTTGGGTAACCACTTGATGACGAAGTGGTGTACCGAGGCAAGTGTGTGTGTTGTTTTCAAAACGGATTGGTTTAAGTTGCGACCGTTATTCCAACCTTACATGCGCAACCACTCTACCCTTATATGGGAAAGGGCATTATTGATTACCTAGGCCGATACTAGCTTGGAGCCCGCATTACTAGTGACGGGAGAGTCGTTGTTGCGCTCTCTCGGGATGGGGTCGTGCCAGGTAGGGCGGCCATGACTGTTTTCACAGGGCACCGGCCACACCGTTGGTACCCCGTGCTTGTGGTATGTGATGAATTTGGGAGCGAGGCTCCACAATTTAAGATGTGAAATATTGGGCACGGGGGTTACTACCAATCGAGTGGACTGTATGTTAGTGTTGTCTAGGGAAAGATAGTGATCGGGTGCTTACCCCGGGTACTTGAGGTACCGCGGATCGTGGATGACACGGAAGTTCCCCGGATCTTGTGGGTAAAGTGTGCAACCTCTGCAGAGTGTAAAACTATTCGAATAGCCGTGTCCACGGTCAAGGACAGTTGGGTAACCGCTCTTGGGCTACGTCCACTTATTTACAAACCAGTGTGCCTGTGTTCGGATAAGTGGGAAGAACTAACTGGGTCAAGTCAAGGACTTGACATGACTGAGTTGGGTTGACGCCCACTCCCTTTATGTTGATATTTGTAACCAGTCCCTATGGTTATTTGAAATCATATGATACCTGATTTACCAGTTGTTGAGCATGTCATAATAATAAAATTAGCTTTCTGCAAAAAATTACCTATGTCATGCACTGTTGTATCTTGAGCCAAAACATGGGTTGCTTGCGAGTACATTCAAAGTACTCATTGGCTTGCCACTGGTTATTTAATTGGCCAGGCATGGAAGAACAGGAGTTCAAAGAAGAGTTCTTTTGAGACGAACATGCGAACTAGGACGTTTCCCAGTCAGAATGCCTGTAGGGTTAAGGCAGATGGCATGGGTTCTACTTATCGACGAAGATTTCCGCTGCTTAAAGTTTATTTGGTATTCAGCCCTTGTGGCTTTATCTATGTATGACCATAATGGTCATAATTTGTGTAATACGGTATGTATGGATGTAAGACTCTTGTTATTCAGCTTCTGTGTGTTCAGTGAGCATTGATCTCTGGGATCACTGTACACGTGCATTCGGCGATCACGACTTTTGAGTCGGGGTCCCCACAGCAGCCAACCAGCTAGTGGTTGTAGGGGGCGGCTATTTATAGCCTAGGGACCAGCCCGACATGATAATACATAAATGCCCTTCAATGATATGACCGTTAGGTGGGTAGATATTTTCGGAAAGCTGGCGCATAGCATAGCAACGGTCAGAAATTTGATTATCAAATTCCTCAGGGCTATCATGTTCCTCTCTTGTAGGCAATCCGTACTGGCGAAATCCTAACTCCTCAGTCAGAACAAATTCCTCAAAGACCAGAAGAACTTCGTCTCTGTCATTGAAGAAATTGACTGAACCGCATGAGATTTCCAATGGCTTCAGTCGAAAGGATTGGTAGGTGTAGGATTTTGAGATGAGCATCACTTGGAAACTTTTCCTTAGTTTTTCCTCGACCCCCTTTAATAGTATGTTGTTTCCTATGACTCAAGAAAGAGAAAATGAGACTATGAAAACAAAATTCTTCACGCTTCATGTTCCGCGCATGAAATCCAAGTCTTCACGGTCACACCAATTTCTTCACTTTCAAAGTCTTTAGAAATCCAAAGTCTTCAGTTGAAGACATTCATTTTTAGGGGTCGACTTTCTCTGTAAATATCAAACTCCTCATAGACTTATAGACCTGTATGCACTCACAAAAGCATCAGTCCTTTAACCTATAAGTCTTCAATACACCAAAATCACTAAGGGGCACTAGATGCACTTACAACCACTTGTTGATCTTGATAACGCACAACCTAAGAATAAAAGATATGATAAAAGAGACTTTGTGGCTGGAAGACACGGTAAATAAAGAGAACCATGGGTTCAAAAACCTATGCCCTTTCCACCCAAGTCAACTAAAAAGTATGATGATGAAGAATTTGAACGCTTTGCTGAAATGCTGAGGCCAGTCTTTTTGCGTACTCGCTTGACTGACATCTTGAAAATGCCTCCTTATGCAAAGTATATGAAAGACATCATCACTAATAAGAGAAAAATACCGGAAGCTAAAATCTCCACCATGCTTGCTAATTATACTTTGAAAGATGGAGTACCTAAAAAACTTGGAGATCCGGGAATACCAACTATACCTTGCTCCATCAAAAAGAATTATGTGAAAACTGCTTTGTGTGATTTAGGAGCTGGTGTTAGTGTTATGCCCTTCTCTTTATATAAAAGACTTGACTTGAATAAACTCACACCTACTGAAATATCTCTGCAAATGGCTGACAAATCAACTGCCATACCTATCGGTATCTGTGAGGATGTGCCCGTTGTTGTTGCTAATGTTACTATTTTGGCTGACTTTGTTATACTTGAGAAGCCTGAGGAAGACAACATGTCGATTATCCTTGGTAGACCCTTCTTGAATACTGCAAGGGATGTTATTGATTGCAATAAAAGCAAGGTCACTTTTCATATTAATGGTAATGAGCATATGGTGCACTTTCCGAAGAAACAATTCCAAGTGAATGGTATTAATGTTATTGAAAAATCTCCAACAATCACTATTGGAAGTTTTCAAATACCTCTATGTCAAAAAGAAATATGAAATGCTTATTGTTGGGGACATTCATATCCCCATTGAGGTAACTTAGTGATTTACAAAAGTTCTTCAGTTTGATGCTAGTCGAAAGTGGTTGTTAATAAGACCTGATCAACCTTATTAATGAATCATTTTTGAGAGGTATGAAGTTGATGAATTTACTAAGCACTACCTTCTGTCCTTACTTTTTGTTTTATTTTTTTATTAGTTGAATAAAATAAAATGCCATGTTTTGTCTGTTTTCTGAATTTCCCGTGCAATAAAAATGACCCAAAAATAAAAGTGCTCAGAATGCTCTAAAAATTTATTACGATTTTTTTCTAAATATTTCTGAATTTGTGGTGCAAATAATATCAGAGGGAGGTGCACCAAGTGGGCACAACCCACCTGGGCGCGCCAGGACCCCCAGGCGCGCCCTGGTGGGTTGTGGTCCCCACGTGGGCCCCTCACTTACCTTCATCCCACATCATCACTTACCTCGAGAAAAAAAATCTCCATTGCTCTCTCTCCCGTGTTGTTGCTCTCAAACCCATAGATTTCGATCTCTTTGCTCGAAGCTTCGTTTCCGAAACTGTTTCGGGGGACTTGGTATGTGACTCCACCATTTGTCCAATTAGTTTTTATTTTAGTAGTTTATATTTTGAATAATTAGCTACTCTTGGTGCTTCTGTAGATGAGCTTGCATGTTAAATTCTTAGAGTTCTAAGTAGTTTGAATGCTTGCTATGGCCTCTATGTATCCCTATGAGTAGTTGGTATCAATTTTGTGAAGTTTTGTTGAGAAAAATTTGTGGACTAAAAATTTCAGAAATTTTGTTCATAGGAGAAGGATGAATATCTTTAGGAAGTTTGCTTCTAAGAAGAACTCCAAGGGTGTTATTGGAGGGTCTTCTGACAGTGATCTCCATCCTCGGAGGTTGGCGGAGCTACGGCCGTGCGAATGGCCGCATACCCAATTCATGGAAGAGGCTGGAATTCTTCAAGAGTTCACACAATATGTTGCTAATGCCGGCCTCACTGACTTCATCGCAGATGAGTGTGAACAGCATCAAATCCTCACAAACATCTTTGTTCAAAGTTTTACTTTCCTTCCTAGGAATAATCCTCCTGAAGTGAGTTTTGATTTATATGCTGAAAACCATCATATACCACTTACTGAATTTTGCGACATATGCATGATCCCTTCTGATGGGAGCTTAGCCGAGCCTAGGCCGGCTGAGTTTGAGGCCTTTTATCACACTTTGATAGTGAGAGATGAGAGAGGGGTGTCAGTTATCACTACCACTGGCTTGCACTTTCCTGCAGTTCATTACTTTGCTCTTTTCATTGCAAAATGCTTGCTTGCTACAGAGAAGGTGGGTGCACTCAGTTCACCAGACCTTGCTGTTTTACGTCGTGCACTGGAGGGCGACAACACTTATAGCTTGGGAGCTATAGTGGCTCGTCGCCTCCACATTAATAAATCCAAGGGTAAAAATACATGGTGGGATTTTTGCTACTCGTTTGGCGGCTCACTTTAATGTTGAGATACGCCATCATGATTACCCTCTGAACAAAGTTTATCTAGACCGCACAGCCATGAATCACCATCATTTCATTGATAAAGAATCTCCTAACATCCCTATCCATATAACCTGGTTTTTAGCATTGAAACTCGTGATATTATTCTATTGCCTGCTCCTGCTTTGTTTGATTCTGTTGCCAAGGGCGGATATAGGATTATGCCTGCGGACATCATCGCCTACCGGAACGCTCAGGCTACTGCGGAGGCAGCGGAGGAACCTCAGCAGTGGGATGAGTGGATGCCCGCTCCTCAGTACCCCTACTACCATCCAGGCTACTAATCGACTACCAAGTTAGGCCAAAAGCCTAAGCTTGGGGGAGTACGTGTTCTCACCGACATTACATTCATGTCCACTTATTTTCATTTGTCGGTGTTCACACTTTTTCATTGTATCATCCATGCTTAGATTTATTTTCTTGCTTTCTTTTTGCGTGTTTGAAAAACCTTAGAAAAACAAAAAAATAGTTGTAGTAGTTTACTTTCTATGCATGCTTAGTAGTAGCACTAAAAAGAAACCCAAAAAGATTTCCTTGTTCTTCTTTTGCTTGGTGGGAGCTTTCCCGTGTAAATAGTTTTTCTCGTTTTTGCTTTTCCCTTTTATCTGCTTGTTCAAGAAAATCAAAAACTCCAAAAATATTTCAGTGTGTTTCTCTGAATTTCTTTTCTTTTTATTCGAGTCTTACCGAGGAGAAGACCACGATGAAAATGTTGAGTGGCTCTCATATGAATAAATGTTAATCTAATAAAGAGCCCATTTTACCTTGTCTTCTCTTGTTGAATAAAATGTTTGCAGATTCTAGCTTAGTCCACGGCCACTATTATTATTTTCATATCGTTTGGTCGTGCAAGTGAAAGGCAATAATGATGATTTTCGATGAACTGGCCGTGGTAGAGAGAAACGGGTGTGAACTCGACTTGTTCTGTTTGTGTAAATATGTTTAACCTAGTATCCATGATTTAGCCCATTATGATTAAACATGTTTACAATGACAATTAGATATTATAGTTTCTCACGCCATGCATAAGTAGCTAGGAGTGGATAATGATTTATCTTGGATATCAACATTGCGTTAAAATGATTGTGATGTAGTATGATGATATGGTATCCTCCTCTGAATGTTCGAGTGGCTTGACTTGGCACATGTTCATGCATGTAGTTGAATCAAAACCAACATAGCCTCTATGATATTTATGGTGTTCATATCCTACTCATGCTAGTGTCCAATGTTACTTATGCATAATGCATGTTTATGACCATTGTTGCTCTCTAGCTGGTCGCTTCTCAATCTATTTGCTACCCTTCGCCTGTACTAAGTGGGAATTCTGCTTGTACATCAAAAACCTTGAACCCAAAGTTATTCCAGATGAGTCCACCATACCTACCTATATGCGGTATTACCCTGCCGTCCTAAGTAAATTTGCATGTGCCACCTCTAAAAATTTCAAATAAATATCCTTTTTGTGTGCCTGGATCGTTCATGGAACGACAGGAGGTGGTCGGTATCTTCCATGCTAAGCGAGTTATTCTCAGGTCGAGTGTTTATTCACTCGCCATCGCACGAGAAAAGGGCGGTAATAGGGATGTCCAGTCCCAAACTGCAAACAGAAAAAAGTTAATCTCTCAAATAATCAAACAAAAACTCCCAATGGAGTCAAAACCTTTACTTTTATCACTTGGAAACGCCACTAGCGTGCTTAGCATGGAAGATATTGATAATTGATGGTCGTGAAGTAAATGGGAAGGGTGAATGTCTCAAAATATCACAGCATGCTTAGGTCCCATGGAAGAAATGGGAATGAATTTTTCGGGGTTCGTTTGGCCTTTTTGTACATTAACTGGGTTTCTAGGTATTTTATGTGCATAATTCAAATTTGAACAACAAGCACAGGCTCCAATGCACTAAAGTTGGTTGAAAAATCACATGTGTGTCCTTGGGTGAATTTCTAGGTCCCATGCAAGAGATGGGAATGAATTTCAAACACCAGGGCACTGTTGATTGCCGGAAAAACGTTGAGATACCTGGTTTTTAAATTCTAGTAAATCCAAAACTCGTCTAAAATTCATGAAACTTGGCATGCTATCATGCAGCGGCATCAACATGCCGTGGTGAAAATTTTGTCCCATTTGGGGCAGGTTTGGGTATAAGCTTCTCACAAACTAGAGCTTCTCACAACAAGCATGATGGTTTCGATAGGGAACGTGCCACCTTTGGGGACGAGATAATATCCGTTGCCTCTTATTGCTTTCAAAAATTTTCTAGTGTCAACATAGAACAACAGGAGTGTTGTGTTCAATCTTGGAATTTTTCGGGGTTCGTTTGGCCTTTTGCATACATTAACTGGGTTTTCTAGGCATTTTATGTGCATAATTCGAATTTGAACTACAAGCACATGCTCCAATGCACCAAAGTTGGTTGAAAAATCACATGTGTGTCCTTGGGTGAATTTCTAGGTCCCATGCAAGAGATGGGAATGAAATTCAAACACCATGGCACTGTTGATTGCCGGCAAAACGTTGAGATGCCTGGTTTTTAAATTCTAGTAAATACAAAACTCGTCTGAAATTCATGAAACTTGGCATGCTATCATGGAGCGGCATCAACGTGCCGTGGTGAAAATTTTGTCCCATTTGGGGCAGGTTCGGGTATAAGCTTCTCACAAAATAGAGCTTCTCACAACAAGCATGATGGTTTCGATAGGGAACGTACCACCTTTGGCGACATGACGATATCCGTTGCCTCTTATTGCTTTCAAAAAAATTCTAGTGTCAACATAGAACAACAGGAGTGTTGTGTTCAACCATGAAATTTTTCGGGGTTCGTTTGGCCTTTTTATACATTATTTGGTTTTCTAGGCATTTTATGTGCATAATTCAAATTTGAACTACAAGCACATGCTCCAATGCACTAAAGTTGGTTGAAAAATCACATGTGTGTCCTTGGGTGAATTTCTTGGTCCCATGCAGGAGATGGGAATGAAATTCAAACACCAGGGCACTGTTGATTGCCGGCAAAACATTGAGATGCCTGGTTTTTAAATTCTAGTAATTCCAAAACTCGTCTGAAATTCATGAAACTTGGCATGCTATCATGCAGCGGCATCAACATGCCATGGTAAAAAATTGTCCCGTTTGGGGCAGGTTCGGGTATAAGCTTCTCACAAACCAGAGCTTCTCACAACAAGCATGATGGTTTCGATAGGGAACATCCCACCTTTGGGGGCGAAACGATATCCATTGCCTCTTATTGCTTTCAAATATCTTCTAGTGTCAACATAGAACAATAGGAGTGTTGTGTCAATTTTTGTGATTTTTGGGGTTCGTTTGGACATTTTTATGGATTAACTGGGTTTTCTAGGCATTTTATGTGCATAATTCAAATTTGAACTACAAGCACATGCTCCAATGCACTAAGGTTGGTTGAAAAATCTAATATGTGTCCTTGGGTGAATTTCTAGATCCCATGCAAGAGATGGGAATGAAATTCAAACACCAGGGCACTGTTGATTGCCGACAAAACATTGAGATGCCTGGTTTTTAAATTCTAGTAAATCCAAAACTCGTCTGAAATTCATGAAACTTGGCATGCTATCATGGAGTGGCATCAACATGCCGTGTTAAAAAAATTGTCCCATTTGGGGCAGGTTCGGGTATATGCTTGTCACAAACCAGAGCTTCTCACAACAAGCATCATGGTTTCGGTAGGGAACGTCCCACCTTTGGGGACGAAACGATATCCATTGCCTCTTATTGCTTTCAAAAAATTTCTCGTGTCAACATAGAACAACAGGAGTGTTGTGTCCATTTTTGGGATTTTTCAGGGTTCGTTTGGACATTTTTATGCATTAACTGAGTTTTCAATGCATTTATGTGCATAATTCAAATTTGAACTACATGCACATGCTCCAGTGCATATAAATTGGTTGAAAAATGAAATTTGTGTCCTTGGGTGCATGCTTAGGTCCCATGCAAGAAATGGGAATGAATTTCAAACACCAGGGCACCGTTGATTGCCGGCAAAACATTGAGATGCCTCGCTTTTAAATTCTAGTAAATCCAAAACTCGTCTGAAATTCATGAAACTTGGCATGCTTTCATGGAGCGGCATCAACATGCCGTGGTAAATTTTTTGTCCTGTTTGGGGCAGGTTTGGGTATATGCTTCTCACAAACCAGAGCTTCTCACAACAAGCATCATGGTTTCGGTAGGGAACATCCCACCTTTGGGGACGAAACGATATCCACTGCCTCTTATTGCTTCCAAAAAATTTCTCATGTCAACATAGAACAACAGGAGTGTTGTGTCAATTTTTGTGATTTTTAGGGGTTCTTTTGGACTTTTTTGCATTAACTGAGTTTTCAATGCATTTATGTGCATAATTCAAATTTGAACTACATGCACATGCTCCAGTGCATATAAATTGGTTGAAAAATCAAATCTGTGTCCTTGGGTGCATGCTTAGGTCCCATGCAATAAATGGGAATGAATTTCAAACACCAGGGCACCGTTGACTGCCTACAGAACATTGGGATGCCTGGTTTTTAAATTCTAGTAAATCCAAAACCCGTCCGAAATTCATGAAACTTGGCATGCTATCATGGAATGGCGCCCGACGTGATGTGGTATTTTTCGGGTCCATTTTGAGAGAAGGCACACTCGAATAATGACAGCCAACAAAGGCATTTTTAAAAAAATGGCTGCCACTTAATATCTCAAGCGTTTGTATAATTCAAAACGTGTGCGTTCTGTTAACCATTCACGTGAGGCCACGTGTCTTGGTTTTAATGGCTGTAGGAGGTGCCGTGCGGACAACTGCTTGACCTTGACTGAACAGGAGACGTGCAAGCGCACGGTGCGTAGGCTGACCGAGAGGCGTGCAAGTTGTCCTCCAATGCGCAGGCTCACTAGGAAGCGTGCGAGCTTTACGCTGCGCAGTATCACTGGGAAGCGAGCCCTTTGACTTCCATGGCCGCCTGCCTTCTGTCGGCGTTCTGGGAACGGGGGTCCCTAGACTTGCCTGCCTGCGGCCCATGGCGTGGCTCTGCAAGCGGGCCCGTACGGCCCATCTTCACCGACAAGCATTCCAGACCCTCGCGGGGGGCCAAGCCTCGTGAGGCAGACGACACAAGACCTCCTCAGGAGCGGCCTCACCAGGTTGGCTCGCGAGGGGCGGAGAGATCAAGGCAAGGCAAACCTCGCGAGGTTCTTGTGACGTGAGCCATGACGACCGAGACCAGGCGGGCGCCAGCGCGCGCAGTGTCCTTGTTTCCTCTTTAGTGCTAAGGAGGCAAGTGCAGGCGCGGGGTACCGAGGCGTCAAGCAAAGGTTTCCATATCAGTGCAACGAGACCAAGACCAGCAGGACGGCAAGACGGAGGTCACCATGGAGCCCAAGATGGCATCACCACCAGAGCCTTTTGCAGGCGAAGACTGCTTTATTCAGGATAAGCTGTACTAGCTGTCCCCTTTCAAATTGGCCGTTGTTGGCTCCCTTCCCGCTCAATATTTGGGGAGAGGACCAGGGCCTCTATAAATAGGACTAGCCACCATAGTAGGGGAACGAGACGGAACTAGATGGAATGAGACTAAACGAAGCCTCAGGCATATGATCTTGAGCCAATCCCATAGCCACACACCGAGCACAAGAACACCTCAACCTCAGGAGGCTGTTCTTCCCCTTGTAACTGTTCATCCTCAGCCCGAGAGGCAATCCACCACCACACACTGGAGTAGGGTATTACACCACAACGGTGGCCCGAACCAGTATAAATCTTGTGTTCTTTGTGTTGCGAGTTCGTCGAGTTAGCCCTTGAGATCTTAGCAAAGCTAGGACGTGGATCGGTAGGAGGAAGAACTTCGCGCGCACCCCAGTGTTCGAACCTTAAGGGTTTTGCCGGAACCCATGATCCAACATTAGGCGCGCCAGGTAGGGGTGCGCCGAAGCTTCCTTTCCGTCGCTCCGTGTCCCGTCGCTTCATCGTTTCCATGGCGGACGCACGCCGCGCTCGCGCCGAGCGCCGGGCTGCCCTCGCCACCCGCGTTGCTCAGACGGCTCCCGTCGATGGGCCACCCCATCGATCTCCGTTGCCTGCCGCCAACGCTGCCACTGGCCCGGTGGGGAACGAGCAGCAAGCATCCTCGCGGCACCCCTCGGTGCGGCGGGACAGCCGCACCGCCACTCCATCGCTGACCCCGGCCGGTTCGTCATCCCACGCTCGTCGCGCTCCCGTGGACGCGCAGGCCGCTCTGTGCTTGGCGCGCGAGCTCCTGCGCTATGCCCCGTCAACGACCTCTACGAGGACTGGCTCGACCAGATCGCCGATCTTGTCAGCGCCGCAGGGGGCTCTCCTGCGCCGTCCCTCTCGCTGCCTCACTCTCCACCAGCTGTGGGCGGTGTGGCCCATGGAGCGCCTCCACCACCTCTACCCCAAGACGGCGCCTTGGCGCCAAGGTGCGTGGCCCCACAGCATGACCTGCCGTGTCCGGCGCCCGCGCAAGAAGAGAGAAGCTGCCAAGAAGTCCCTCGACCGCAAGAGAACGCTCAACCGCTTCCTGCACCGCCGCGTCAGGATCGCTTGCTGCAGCAGGGCCGCGCGCCGCTTGCCGTGGCGGCGCGCGGGCGACAAGACCAAGCTCCACCTCCAAGACGGGCACCGGTGACCACGGCCGGCTGCCGCGCCTTCACCCCCGAGCTGCGTAGCGTCGCCTGGCCGGGCAAGTTCAAGCCGGATCTGCCTCCTCGCTACGACGGCACCCCCGACCCCGCGGAGTTCCTGCAGCTCTACAAGCTGAGCACTGAGGTGGCCAATGGCGACAAGAAAGTCATGGCGAACTGGTTCCCCATGGCTCTCAAAGATGGTGCCCGCTCCTGGCTCCTCAGCCTGCTTCCAGGTTCAATCTCCTCCTGGGATGGGATGCGCAACCGCTTCGTCGCCAACTTCCAGGGCACTCGCGACCGCCCTCCGGCCGTGGGTGACCTACGCCGCGTCAAGCAACAACCAGGAGAGACCCTCCAGAAGTACATCCGGCGCTTCAACAACGTTCGCCTCAAGATCCCCAAGGTGATGGACGAGGCCATCATCTCCGCGTTCTTTCATGGCGTCCGTGACGTCAAGATGAAGGAGGAGCTCGCCACCCACGAGGAGCTCTGCACGTCCCTGGAGTTGTTCAACCTGGCGACCAAGTGCGCAAGAGCTGAGGAGGGGCGCCTCTCCCTCCTCGAGCTCCGTGCTGCAGACCCGGAGGAGAAGAAAGCCAAGGCCAAGGACGTGAAGCGCAAGGGAGTAGCCGTGCTCGCGGCGGAGCCGGACACCAAGCGCGGCAGAGATCAGCCTGAGTCATCCAAGAGCAGCCAACCGTTCTGCGCCTTCCATAACCTGCATAGCCACAACACCAGTGACTGTCAAGAGCTCAGAGCCATTCGAGAAGGACGCTTCGGTCGACGCCCCGAGCGCAACGACCGGGGTTACGGCCGAGGAGGAGGACGTGGTGGCGGATGCTGGGATGACCGTGGCCCGTGCCAGGAGTGGCGCGACCGGCCTCGTGAGGACCGCTGGCAGGATCAGCCTCGCGAGGGTGCCTGGAGGGACCAGCCTCGTGAGGATCGTCCTCAGGGAAACGCCGGTCTTCCTCCACTACCGCCACCACCAAGAAGGAATGACGACCACCATCAAGACGAGGGGGCTGGGGGCTTCAAGGAGCCGCGTGCTATCGCCTGCATCTTGGGCGGAGCTCAAGCCCCAGCCTCACAGCGTATCTTCAAACAGTTTGCTCGTGAAGTGAATGCAGTCCTCCCCAAGCTCGAAGCCATGCGCCCGCTCAGATGGTCCAAGTGCGCCATCATGTTCAGTTCGGCAGATCAGCTCAAGTGCGCGGCTACCGCTGGTGCCCTCCCAATGCTTTGTTCCCTAGTCATCATCAGCAACGTGCAAGTCACCAAGACCCTCATCGACGGTGGCGCATGGCTCAACGTCCTGTCCATTGATACGTTCGACAACCTCCAAGTACCGTATGACCAGCTTCAGCCCACCAAGCCTTTCTCAGGAGTGACCGACGGCTCCACTACCCCGATAGGGCAGGTCCGCCTCCCTGTCACCTTCGGAGAACGCAACAACTACCGCACCGAGCTCATCGACTTCGACGTCGCCCACATCCGTCTGCCGTACAATGCCATCCTCGGGTATCCAGCCCTGGCCAAGTTCATGGCGGTGACCCATCACGGCTACAATGTCCTCAAGATGCCAGGAAGCGGCGGAATCATCACAGTCCCGTGCGAAGAAAGAGACGCGGTGTGCTCCCTCGAGCGTGCCTTCCAAGCTGCAGCAATCGACGACCCCGACAGGAAGGGCGAGTGCCCTCCTCCAAGAAGAAGAAGCAGCTACGCCGTGCAGGACCTCAGGAGGGTGGCGTCGCGAGCGGAACCTCGTCAGGATCAGCGCCCGCGCCTGGGGCGCCTCCCTCCATCGCATAGGAAGGCGTGCCCGGCGCCCTTCTCGGGCAGGGCTCGGGGGCTCTCTCCTGGAGGGCCTCAGACCTTGCCAACATCACGAGGGAGGCGCTCGGGCACCACTTGGAGGCGTGCTTCATGGCACGTTTCCCTCAGGAGAACACAGGGCGAGGAGCGCCCACCGCTCAGGAGTTCATCACCAGGACCACTCAGGAACTGCAGGACGCAAGGGCCATGCGCGGCGACCGCCGCTCATCAGGCGCAGCTCCCCATCCAGGCCAGGATGCCGGGCTGCACGTCTGCATCGACGTCCCAGGGCTCAACAGGGCCGCATCTCAGGAGCTCTTCTGGCCTTCGCGCGTGGGACACTGCGAGGGTCCTCTGCACAGCTACGTTCGCATGCCCTTCGGCCTGCCGAGCGTGGCGTCCGCCTATCAGCGCAACTTGCGGCGCGTCCTGGCAACTCAGGAGGCCAGGCACCACGCCGTCCTGAGGGAGATGGAGACGGTCCTCAAGGAACCGCCTGGACCCCCAGAGCCTCCCGAGGCTCAGGGCCCCAGTGGCTCGTGAGGAGCGACCCCTTCGCCGCGTACCTTTAGCTGCTCCAACATCCCTTCATTGACAGAACCAGGTGACATTTTCCAAGTTTATTTAGCTGGGAGCGCCCCCCGGGCTGCATCATTCCCAGGCCGTGTGGGTCCGTCCCTGTGGCATGCATCCCTTTTCATGCCTTTAGCTTACCTTGATAGGGGCGCCCCTCGGGCTGCATCATCCCCAAGCCGCTCGGGCCTGACCCAGTGGCATGTATCCTTCCCGCGTTTACCTGAGCTAGCTTGCTTTCCATGCTTAATCTATCTATGACTATCACCTGTTTGACTCTCACCTCCCACGGGGGCTACTCACGCTGGCACGGTGCTTGTGCATGGCTCTGTCCCTGCAACATCGAAAAATCTGAGCGGTCGAGCTCTGGCTCGCGGCACGCCCCGCGCACGCCACCTCACCAGGCCCTCAGCGCCTTTGTTTCCTCGCGAAGCAACCAGCGGTGGACCGGCAACCATAATGACGAACTGCGTTTCTCCTTGTGCTGGCTTGCAGGAATCTCATGAGAATGACAGCAGGCGGCACCGCGAGCTCCCCCTTCTCCAATGCAATCCGCTTGCGCGTTAAAAGGGGGGCTCCTAAGCATCATGACTCAGGAGCTCGTACTGGCTCTCCAGCCCTCACCCCCTGGCCTTGACCACGGCACGCGACCTGGCATACCAGCGGCGGCTGAGCTCGCTCGAGGGCCGGGACCTGAGGACGCAGAGCATGAAGGAGCATGGAGAAGAGGGGGAGGCTCGCGTGGACCTGACCTAGCTACGCATGAACATGGCGCATTGCGAGGAATCGACCCCGAACCGCCAAGATAAGTTTCGCGCTCAGATTGGCTAATCGTTGGAGCCTAGGGGTCACACTCGCCGCAGCCCTGTTGCGGCAACGTCGCCTCCCTTTCTTACCTTACCACGGCTGCTTGAGCGCTAAAGGGGACCTCCTGAGCATCGCGCCTCAGGAGCTCTTACTGGACCTCGGGCACTCACCTCCTGGCCTTGACCACGGCACGCAACCTGGCATACCAGCGACGGCTGAAGCCTACCTGGGGACCGGGACCTGTCAGCGTAGAGCACCAAGTCGTCCCGAGGTTGGAAAGGGGAGACCGAGCTGAAGCAGGACTTGCGCTCGCAAATTTTCATAACAAGGATGATATCAACAAAAGACATTACAGACCCTTTACATGCCCCCACGGGGTACTCCTTGATTCCTCGCAGGGAACAAAAGACAGGAACTTCGGGAATCCTAACTACACGCTCCTGCGGCCGACGCCATCATCAACAGTGGGCCACGGGAGTCCGGCGCCAACCCCATCCAAATCAGCGACGGCGGCGGCTGGACGCTGCAGCTTTGCTCCGGGCGCGGCGAGAGCTCGGGGGCACATAGCTATCGTCGCTCGTCTCCGGAGTCTCGTAGAGCTCAGGAGAACCGCTGGACTCCCAAGAGTCGCTGCTGCTGGAGTAGCCATGGGCCGGGCGCGCATCGTCCTGGCGCTCCCCTCCAGGGCAGCACTCCAGGCGGTGGCCCTCTGCATCGAAGACCTTGAAGGACAGTGTGGAGGCGCCGTCATAATCGAAGTGGATTGGAAGAGCGCCCTCCGCGCGGAAAACTCGGGCGACCTCACCCCAGCCGCGGGTCATGAAGATCTTGCTGGAGGAGACCACTTCAACCTCTGCTCCGGTCGCCGGAGCGTCGCAGTCAGCATACTGCAACCAGAGCTCGAGGGATCCCCTCGGCGGCATCACGTCGGAGAAGAACCGCGGGAAGCGGATCCAAGTGCTTGGAGGCATCACTACCCACAACACGAGTTCACGAGAGGAGTCCGCAGCGTGGATTCCAGGGGCGACGGCGCGTGTCTCCACGGCGCGGCGGCCGTGGTCGCGGCGCGGGCGGCGCCGCTCGTCGTTCCTTCCTCCTGAGCCCCCGGCTTGGGCGTACAAGGGCAGCGGATACCCTGGAGGCGGCCATTCGCACCAGGGCCTCGTCACCTCCGCCCTCACGACAATGTCGTGGCGGTGGACTGGCCTCTTCTTCGGTGGAAGCGGCCCTGGCTCATCGCGGGGAGCCTTTCCTTTCTCCTCGGCGGAGAATCTTCGGATCGGCGCCATTGGAATTGCTACTAGCAGTGGAGCAAGGAGGAATAAGCGAGAGGAGCGGGAAGAGATGGGCGACGGGGGCTCTGCCCCCCTCCCCATTTATAGCAAGAGAATGCCAACCAGCGCCCCCCATCATCACAGGTAATGATGGTTTTCCCTTGCATGTCGCAGGGACTTGTCAAGTCAGGCAGTTGCCGAGGCACCGTGGGGAAGCGGAGACGCCCACGTCCAATCAACCGCCACGCGTCGACCAAGGCCGTAGGCTATTGGGGCCGGTGGCGCTCCGCACTTGACCTTTGGCTTCGCCTCGAAGCCAAGCCCGAGGGCGCCTTGGGCACGGGGGCTACTGTCGGCGTTCTGGGAACGGGGGTCCCCAGACTTGCCTACCTGCGGCCCACGGCATGGCTCTGCAAGCGGGCCCATACGGCCCATCTTCACCAACAAGCATTCCAGACCCTCGCGGGGGGCCAAGCCTCGCGAGGCGGACGACACAAGACCTCCTTAGGAGCGGCCTCACCAGGTTGGATCGCGAGGGGCGGAGAGATCAAGGCAAGGCAAACCTCGCGAGGTTCTCGTGACGTGAGCCATGACGACCGAGACCAGGCGGGCGCCAGCGCGCGAAGTGTCCTTGTTTCCTCTTTGGTGCTAAGGAGGTAAGTGTAGGCGCAAGGTACCGAGGCATCAAGCAAAGGTTTCCATATCAGTACAACGAGACCAAGACTAGCAGGACGGCAAGACGGAGGTCACCATGGAGCCCAAGATGGCGTCACCACCGGAGCCTTTTGTAGGCGAAGACTGCTTTTGTCAGGATAAGTTGTACTAGTTGTCCCCTTTCAAATTGGCCGTTGTTGGCTCCCTTCCCGCTCAATATTTGGGGAGAGGACCAGGGCCTCTATAAATAGGACTAGCCACCATAATAGGGGAACAAGACGGAACCAGACGGAACTAGACGGAATGAGACTAAACGAAGCCTCAGGCATCTGATCTTGAGCCAATCCCTAGCCACACACCGAGCACAAGAACACCTCAACCTCAGGAGGCTGTTCTTCCCCTTGTAACTGTTCATCCTCAGCCCGAGAGGCAATCCACCACCACACACAGGAGTAGGGTATTACACCACAACGGTGGCCCGAACCAGTATAAATCTTGTGTTCTTTGTGTTGCGAGTTCGTCGAGTTAGCCCTTGAGATCTTAGCAAAGCTAGGACGTGCATCGGTAGGAGGAAGAACTTCACGTGCACCCCAGTGTTCGAACCTTAATGGTTTTGCCGGAACCCATGATCCGACACCTTCCTCTCCATTAATGGCGCCCGAGCCGCTGTTTAATACGGGTGGCCTTACTTTTCGCCTCCCATTCTCCTCCTCCCCGCAGACCTCCACCGCCATGGCGCAGAATGATCATCTGCCACTAGTCTTCAAGTTTGGTGAAGTCGACTCCGAGCCGGAGGAGATAGAAAATAAGGAGGAATGGCGCCTCATGGACATGGCCCAGAACGAGCTGGCTGCGGCAGTTGCTGCCCCCACTCCCGTTCCAGCTCCCATCCCCGCGCCCGTGCCAGCGACCATCCCCATAGCATTGACGGGCTGGTCGCCGAGCACTACCGCAGAGATGGAAGCCGCGGGCGTCAGCGAGGTCTCCGCGGACCCGCGCGAGCTCGTGTACATGCCAGCGCCAGCGCCCGTTGAGGGAGTCCTGGACTAAGGGGTCCTCGGGCGACCGGCCTATTATCAATGGGCCGGACTTGTGGGCTATGAAGACATAAAAGCCGAAGACTATACCCGTGTCCGGATTGGACTCTCCTTGGCGTGGAAGGCAAGCTTGGCGACCAACTATGAAGATTTCTTCTTATGTAACCGACTCTATGTAACCCTAGATCCCCAGGTGTCTATATAAACGGGAGGGTGTAGTCCGGAAAGGATATACTCATTACCCTAGTCATACAGGCTAGACTTCTAGGGTTTAGCCATTACGATCTCGTGGTAGATCAACTCTTGTAACACTCATATTCATCAAGATCAATCAACCAGGAAGGAGGGTATTACCTCCATAGAGAGGGCCTGAACCTGGGTAAACAACGTGTCCCTGTCTCCAGTAACCATCGACCCTAGACGCACAGTTCGGGACCCCCTACCCGAGATCCGCCGGTTTTGACACCGACATTGGTGCTTTCATTGAGAGTCCCACTGTGCCGTCAACGAAAGGTACGATGGCCCCTTCAATCGTCGATATGACGCTGTCCAGGGAGAAACCTTCCTCGTATTCGGCGGCTTCGTACTGCGGGCCAACTCGTTTGGCCATCTGGAGCAGATCGATAGCTACGCCCCTGGCCACCAGGTCAGATTCGGAAGCTTGAACTACGTCGCGGATATCCGTGGAGACTTGATCTTCAACGAATTTGAGACCACGGCGATCGCTCCCCCTCGCTCCAATGAACATGACCTAAATCTATCATCGGACCACATCCAGGAGATGGTCCCCGTTACTGCTTTGGCCTTAGCTCCGGAGCGGATCGTGCCATCCAAAGTCATAGGGTCCACGGCGTTGGAGCTGCACACGGACTCAACCTCATGCAATACCCGCGTTACCGGAACCCCGGAATCGTCTCCGGCTATAAATTCTGAACTACGTACGCCTGCGGATGCCGAACTTGATCGTTTATCGATCTTTGAATTCGGCGCCGTAGACATCTTTCAGCACTCACCTTTGGGCGATGTGCTGAACTCTTTTAAGAACCTGTCCTTGGCGGGGGACTCACAACTGAACTATGTCCGGTTCGAACTAGGGGTTGAGGACCGAGAATTTAGCTTCCCACCCGCCACCCACTTCATAGCCACTGTCAAAGACTTAACCGACGTGCTTGATTACGGCTCCGAAGACACCGACGGTATGGACGACGATGCCGACAAGGAGCAAGGCCAGGATCCGCCATTAACTGGACGATGGACGGCCACTTCCTCATATGACGTCTACATGGTAGATACGCCGAAAAATAATAGCGGCGATGAAAAGGAAAATCCAGCAAAGGAGGAGCCTCCTAAAACACAACCAAAGCGCCGGCGTTAGTGGCGCCGCTCTAAATCCCGCCGCAGCAAGGATAGCAACACTGGCACAGGAGACGACAACACTCCGGATGGTGCCGAAGACACAGAAGAACCCAATGAACAAACCGCCGAGCGAGATAATCGGGAATTAGGGCATGACAGCCCTGACGAACAGGCCATGGAAGAAGACTCGGAGGACGATAGTTACTGTCCGCCCTCCAAGGAGGAGACGAGCCTCGGCAACGAAGACTTCATCGTGCCTGAGGAGCCTCTGGAGCAGGAGCGCTTTAAGCTTCAGCTCATAGCCACTTCAAGGAGCCTGAAAAAGAAACAGCAGCAGCTTCAAGCTGAACAAGATCTGCTCGTCGACAGATGGACTGATGTCCTAGCAGCCGAAGAATACGGCCCCAAGCATCCAGCCAAGAGTTACCCGAAGCGCAGACTGCTACCTCAGTTTGATGAGGAGGCGCCGGAGCCCATACCTCCCTCGCGCAATGCGGAACGACCACCACGTGGTCGGGATAGTGCGACGGACCGACCACCCCGCGGTCGGGATAAAACGGCAACTCAGGTCGAACAGCAGCCCGCCCCACCGCCTCGTAAAAACAGAGACAAAACAGCTCGGGACTATACATATGACCTTCGACAGGACCTGGACAGTAGAGCAGGACACACAAGATCGATCTACGGATCGCGAGGACGTGCCTCGAGACATGATGATGACTACCTATTTGGACGTGATAAACCTAACCACGTCTGGGCCGAATGCCGCAGACGGACTCCATCAAAGCTAGGTCGCGATGTGGCCCGATATAGAGGCGTCGCACACCCCCTTTTCTTCACCGATGAAGTAATGGATCACGAATTCCCCGAGGGTTCAAACCCGTCAGTATCGAATCATACGACGGAACAACCGATCCCGCAGTATGGATCGAGGATTTTATTCTCCACATCCATATGGCCCATGGAGACGACCTCCACGCCATCAAATACCTCCCACTAAAGCTAAAAGGGCCAGCTAGACACTGGTTAAATAGCCTGCCTGAAAATTCCATCGGCAGCTGGGAGGACTTGTAATAAGCTTTTCTTGACAACTTCCAAGGCACTTATTATGTCCGGCCACCAGACGCCGATGAGTTGAGTCATATAGTTCAACAACCTAGAGAATCAGCCAGAAAATTCTGGACTAGGTTCCTAACCAAAAAGAACCAGATCGTTGACTGTCCGGATGCCGAAGCCCTAGCGGCCTTCAAACACATCATCCGTGACGAATGGCTCGCCCGCCACCTCGGCCAAGAAAAGCCGAAATCCATGGCAGCCCTCACGACACTCATGACCCGCTTTTGCGCGGGTGAGGATAGTTGGCTGGATCGCAGTAAAAACACAGCAAATGAGGCAGGCCCCTCCGAGGCCAAAAACAGCACCGGCAAGCTCCGGCGCAATAGACGCAAACTCCGAAGCAATGGCGATAACACCGATGACACTACAGTTCACGCCGGATTCAGTGGCTCCAAGCCCGACCAGCGAAAGAAGCCCTACAAAAGGAACAGCGAGGGACCGTCCAGCTTGGACCGCATACTCGACCGCCCGTGCCAGATACACGGCACCCCAGACAAACAAGCCAATCATACCAACATAGATTGTTGGGTTTTCAAACAGGCCGGCAAGTTAAATGCCGAGAACAAGGAAAAGGGATCACAAAGTGAGGACGATGACGAAGAGCCCCGGTAGCCGAACACTGGGGGCAGAAGAAATTTCCCCCTCAAGTCAAAACGGTGAACATGATATATGCTACACACATCCCCAAAGGGAGCACAAGCGCGCACTCAGGGACGTCTACGCGGTAGAGCCAGTCGCCCCAAAATTCAATCCCTGGTCGCCATTCTCGATCACCTTTGATCGTCGAGACCATCCAACTAGTATCCGTCATGGCGGTTCGGCCGCACTGGTCCTTGACCCAATCATCGACGGATTTCACCTAACACGAGTCCTCATGGACGGTGGTAGCAGCCTCAACCTGCTCTATCAGGATACAGTGCGGAAGATGGGCATTAATCCCTCACGAATCAAACCCACAAAGACTACCTTTAAAGGAGTCATACCAGGAGTAGAGGCCCGTTGTACGGGGTCAATCACACTGGAGGTTGTCTTCGGTTCCCCGGACAACTTCCAAAGCGAAGAGCTAATCTTCGATATCGTCCCCTTCCGCAGCGGCTACCACGCACTGCTCGAACGAACCGCGTTCGCTAGATTCAACGCGGTGCCACACTACTCTTATCTCAAGCTCAAGATGCCCGGTCCATGCGGCATCATAACAGTCAATGGAAATACAGAGCGCTCCCTCCGTACAGAAGAGCACACCGCCGCCCTAGCAGTAGAGGTACAGAGTGGCCTTCCCATGCAGAAACATAATCCGGCTGCCGAGCCCCTGGACATTATTAAGAGGGTCCGGACTACACTGCAACAGGACAGCTCGGCTCGTCAAGAGCTCGATTAGCAATTCGGCCTCCGTCTCAGTCCCAATGAGGTAGTGGCATCCGTACCACGCGTACATAATTACGCACTCAAAATTCCATGGGCATCGACGAAGGCACAGCTAGCTCGTGATCCATAGTTTGGCTAGACCGATCCTAGGCTCACATATAACTTCACTATTTTATTTTCCCTTTTTTCAGGTTTCTTTTATACCGATCCCCTTCGACGGCCTGATTACTGGTCCTGTCAAAGGATATGTACACTAGGATGGCAAGAAGCACAAGTGTACAGGGGAAGTTCTAGAGGTCAATCTAACGATTACTCTACTTGTTTTCAGGACCCACACGCAGCTCGCCTTTGCTTGGGGCATGTTAAATAGCCGGTTGCTTAGCGCACTATTTGTATCAATGCGCTTTGACGCATTAATCCAATTATAATGCTAACAGTTCATGGCCCAAGTTCAAGGGCCCCAGATACTACCCATGCTCTCTTTCTGTTTTCCTTTATTACCTATCTTCTAGCATCTGTACACTTTGGTACGTCTCATATTTGCCAGGGGCTCCTCACCGCCCCATAATATGGCAACAAAGTCCGACCACTTCTTATAGATAAGTTCGGCACCCCAAATTTAGCATTATATGCATTGGCTCCGAATCATGTCTTTGGTCAATAGTTGGGTTGCCCGGCTCCTGTGCTTGCTACCCTATGTTCCGCTACATCGGCTAGGGTAGTAAAGGGAGAACTACTGCGATTGTGCCCTGGTCTAAACCGGATGAGCACCTCAATAGAGAAAGCCGAAAACTGACTGTCATGATGCAGCGAGAGCCGGTTAGCTGTTCGGAGGTCACAAATCGTTGGAGATTTTTTCCCGCATTCCGCGAAGGATCGGTACTTCCCGATCAGACGCCGACGGCACTCTGGTTCGTATACCAGGGGCTGCGCCCATGTTTTATTATAAAACTCCTATGGCTAAGTGAGGGCGTTTAAGCCGCATAGTCTGATTGTCTGGTTCGTTGCGCTAAACAACTCCTTCAAGGACCATATAATTGGATAAAGATTGTTTAGATTCCATCTCGAACACCTCCGTACTACCTTTGTGAGGGCAGAAGCCGACGACTGGCCAACTCTCAGATTCCGTACAACACGGCCACACAGGAGGAAACAATTAAAACATAACAAACATTATCTTAAAAACTGGCTTTGTTTTTATCATACAAGGCAAGGACAAAACACGAGTGTTTTCATTCGAAAACAATGTCCTGACCACACTGCGCTACTGCAAGTCGAGACCCTTCTAGGACATCCGCGAAATATCGCTTGGGTGTGCGGTGCTGCTTGCCCTCTGGCGGCCCCCTGGCCACCTCGACGGCGTCCATCTTTGCCCACAACATCTTGCAACGGGCGAAGGCCATGCGGGCACCTTCGATGCAGACTGATCGCTTGACGATGTCTAGCCGCGGACAGGCTTCCACCACCCGCTTCACGAGGCCAAAATAGCTCCTAGGTATAGCTTCGGTTGGCCATAGCCGGATTATTAAATCCTTCATGGCCAGTTCGGCCACCCTGTGCACCTCGACCAACTATTTCAGTTGATCGGCAAAGGGCACCGGATGTTCTGGCATAGCATACTGCGACCAGAACAGCTTCTCCGTAGAACTCCCTTCTCTGGCTCGGAAGAACTCCGCAGCATCGGACACACTACGTGGTAGATCCGCAAAAGCCCCTAGGCAACTCCGAATCCGGGTTAGTAAAAGGTACTTCCTCTCCGCATACTTGCTTTGCATGTTAAATTCCTTACCTGCCGCGATCTTCTTGGCCTCCTGGATCTCTTTGAGGGCGTCCTGGGCCTCATTCCGCGCGGCCTCCATGCTCTGACGAGCCTTGGCGAGTTCGGTCTCTCGGACCGACGCATCGCGCTCCAAGGCCTCGCACTTCTTCACCGCGTCCTGGAGCTCCTTCTGGACCTCGTCGACCCGGGCCTTGAGCTTCTTACGGGCGCCTTGCTGCTGGACAACCTTCCCCTCGGCTTCGGCCAGGGCCATTTTTAGGGCCTCGACCTCGGTCGTCGCTCCTACACATATTATGACACTCTGGTCAATACACACCACTCACTCTTTCCGAATACATAGCAAGTCATTACACGCCTTGCTTCTCCTGGAGCTGAGTCTTCACCTCGCCGAGCTTGTTCTCGGCTCGCTCCAGCCTCTGCTTCAGTTTAGAGACTTCGACAGTATGCGCAGTCGCGGCCAACAGCGACGCCTGCTTATTCATTCACGTCAAGTTAGTCTCCTTCAAAGGATTGATCCTCTGTCTGGTCTTTCTTCCCGAACACCAGACAGTGTCTCAGGGGCTACTGGCTACATGGGATTGTTCTCTTTCAACGCGACTTACCTCAAAACCTATCAACAGGTTGCGGCAGGCCTCGTTTAGTCTGCTCTTGGCGGACTGAACCTTCTCGATCACCGCACCCATAAGAGCACGGTGCTCGTCCACAACGGAGGCGCCTCGTAGCACCTCCATCAGGTTATCCGGTGCCCCTGGTTGGACAGGGGCCACCGGTGGAATCGGCACACCTCCCTCCTTCGAAGGAGGGTCTTGCCGGATCCCGGAGCCGTATGGGTCTCCGGAATCGTGTTCGGCTGAGGGCCGAACTGAACACGTCCCTCGTCGCCAGTCTCCATGGGGGCCTGTTCCCCCATGTGTCCGGCAGCGAAGGTCTCGCCTTGCAGCACCTCCTGGGCATCGTCCTGGGCGTCTCCCCGGCTCGGAGCGGTCCTCCGGGACAACACTTCGGCGTCATCCTGGGCCTCGAGGGAGTGAGCGGTTGGCGGTGACGCGCTGGCCATTTCCGCCGGATCCAACGAACCTCCAGAAGAGGATCGCTGGACGTTGTCGCAGGCCGGACTACAATAGCACAATTAACCATTTCAAAACGATAAAGAGGAGAGGATGGACATACAGGTACATGTGAGTCATAGTACTTACGATGCGGCCCGGGGCTTAGTGCGGGGGCGTCGCTCCGGACTGCTGTCGACATCCCATGTGGTGTTGACCGCAAGGGCGCCCTTCCCCTTCTTGGGCGTCACCGCTTCCAGATTCGTGGAAGCCGCCCTCTTCTTCTTCCTCTCCTCAGGGGGAGGGTTCTTCTCCTCCTCCTCCTCCTCTTCCTCGTCATCGTCCTCGGGGATGGAGGAATGGGCCTCTTCGTCTTCGGACGTCACGTCCGAAGCGCCCTTGCGACGGGGGCCACTTTTGGCCCCCTTGGCCTTCTTCTTGGGCTTCTTCTCCGGGGCCTTATATGGTGCCGGCAGTAGCATCTTCGCTAGACGCGGGATGACCGGTTCTTCAGGCTGCGGAGCCGGACACTGGATCCGCTTCGCCCTCTCCATCCAATCCTGAAAAAGCAATGATAAAAGCTCAGACATCATCCTCGAGACAAACAAGTAGGGGATACGTTAAAAATAACATACCTCGCTGGCGAGGTGTTTAATGTCGTGCCCACGGTCTGAATCTGTGGCCGGCGGTTTCCCGTTGCCCTTAAAGAGCAACTTCCAAGCACCCTCGTGAGTGGTTTCAAAGAGCCTCACCAGGGTTTGGTGCTTCTTCGGATTAAACTCCCACAGAGGGCGACTTCTGCGCTGGCACGGGAGGATCCGGCGAACCAGCATCACCTGAATTTCATCGACAAGCTTGACGTTCTTGGCTATCATGCTTTGAACGCGCGTTTGCAGCGCAATCAGCTCATCAGGCGAACACCAGTTCGGACTCTTCTCGACCAGGAGGTGAGTCGCATGGGAGCGCCGGAGCGGAATTCGGCGGCTGCGGCCCAGGTGGTGCCGCGGGGTTCCGTGATGTAGAACCACTATTTCTGCCACTCCTTTACTGTATCCACAAAAGTGCCTTTCAGCCAGGAGACATTGGATAGCTTACTCACCGTGGCTCCTCCGCACTCCGCGTGCTGGCCATCCGCCACCTTCGGCTTCACGTTGAAGACTTTGAGCCACAGCCTAAAGTGGGGTTGGATGCGGAGGAAGGCCTCACACACGACGATAAACGCCGAGATGTAGAGGAAGGAGTTCGGGGACAGATAGTGGAAATCTATCCCGTAATAATACATCAGCCCGCGGACGAAAGGGTGGAGTGGGAACCGTAGTCCGCAGAAGAAATGAGGGATGAAAACCACCCTCTCGTTGGGCTTCGGCGTGGGGACAACTTGTCCCTCGGCCGGCAGACGATGGGCGATTTCTTTCGCCAAGTATCCGGCCGCCTGAAGCTCAGTAATGTCCTCCTCCTTGACGGAGGAGACCATCCAATTGCCCTGACCTCCGGATCCGGACATGGTTGGGTGCTAGCTCGAGTGGAAAGGAGATGAGAACTTGGGCGCTGGAGCTCGAGCTTGGAAGGGCGGAGAAAGAGAGAAGGAGTGGGAGAGGAAGAGGGAATCCTTATCTCCTTATAAAGGCAGTAAATATTGAACGCCTCCCCACTCGCCTTAGAATTCGCCAATTCCCAAGGGCTGTATAAACGGCACGGTTGGGTTACCATGCCCGCATTGATGAAAATCCCACGATAAGGGGATACGATCTTTGCTTCGACAAGACATGCCAATGGCAACTGCGTCTCAGGATGTGGAGCGGCGGGCGCAAAACGGTCCAGAATTATGACCGGTCGGGCGTGATGTCCTGCTGCAAAAGTTTGTCAGCGGATTGGACTCGTGTAAAATAATATTCTCTCTGTGGTTCTGTATGGTGTGTGCGACAGGTCTGGATACTATCATCGCGTCCGAAGACTATCTTGGAGTTCAGAAAAAAGGGAACCTGCCTTGCAATGCCGAAGACAATCTGCACGCCAGACTCCTCGTCATTGAAGCCAGGTTCAGGGGCTACTGAGGGAGTCCTGGACTAAGGGGTCCTCGGGCGACCAGCCTATTATCAATGGGCCGGACTAGTGGGCTGTGAAGACATAAAGGCCGAAGACTGTACCCGTGTCCGGATTGGACTCTCCTTGGCGTGGAAGGCAAGCTTGGCGACCAACTATGAAGATTTCTTCTTATGTAACCGACTCTATGTAACACTAGATCCCCTCGGTGTCTATATAAACTGGAGGGTGTAGTCCGGAAAGGATATACTCATTACCATAGTCATACAGGCTATACTTCTAGGGTTTAGCCATTACGATCTCGTGGTAGATCAACTCTTGTAACACTCATATTCATCAAGATCAATCGAGCAGGAAGTAGGGTATTACCTCCGTAAAGAGGGCCCGAACCTGGGTAAACATCGTGTCCCCTGTCTCCTGTAACCATCGACCCTAGACGCACAGTTCGGGACCCCCTACCCGAGATCCGCCGGTTTTGACACTGACACATGTGCCCGTGCGCGCCCCTCCACCCACCGTGCCACCGGCCCCCGTGCGTTTGGCTGCACCCGCCGCGCCCGTGCGCGCCCCTCCACCCACCGCGGCACCGATCCCCGTGCGTTTGGCTGCACCCGCCGTGCCCGTGCCCGTTCCCGTGCGCCCCCCCTCAGCGGCATGGGACACTGCCGTCGACCGCTACCTCTCAGCGGCGCCAGTTGCTGTCCTCCTGCGCCCCGCCCATCGATCGCGTGATGACATGATGTTTGATTTACAAGTGAAGAACATTTTGTGCCGCCTTGAAGACTTCAACAACGGCGTCTCGAAGGACGACAACGACAACGATGGTGCGGCATGCCGCCTCCACCGCCGCCGGAAATAGTTTTTTTGGGGTTTAATACTATATCTCGAATTCTCGATCATATGAATATAAATTTGAAGTGTGACTGAATGAAAGATATGGTTTGAACGAACTTGCGTTTTTCTCTCTTAATGTACAGACTTATCAAACGATTTTCTTTTGAAAAAACGTCAACGGTTTTTAAATATAAAACACTCATCGCAAACGTTTTAGTTAGAACACCTGTATGCAAACCGATAGCTTCCCTAGGAAGCCAAGGGAAAATGTGCCTAGCAGGATTTCTGCATCCCTTCAACGCAAATGGTTGTTTTGCATGACCCGTGTGCAACCACGTACAAACAATTGGGCAAGATTTGCATATCTGTCATTTTGGGTATGTTACCATTTCTCAAACTGGAAGGATTGACATTTGTTTATCTAGTAACATTGCCATTTGTCAACCTTGTAACACTGCGATTTGTCAAAATATGCAGCTACAAATCACTAGCACTATCTAATTTTTGCAACTAAAATCACTAGCACTGTTCATATGGACACCACTAGCAGGAGTGAGTTCATGGACGCATATGCAAATGTACCATTGATTACATACAACAAGTCATCAACCCACAACGACAACGAGGATACACATTGGATTATAGATCATTTCCAACAAAACATTCTAGTAAAGTTTTTCTCACACAACAAATAACAAAGCGATGAAATGAACTTCAGCTCAACCACTCGTCGGCATTGGAAACGCTTACTTTGAACCAGAAGTGATTCTCTGGGAAGGGTCGGCTACTATCAATCTCGAGACCAACGCATGACTGATCATCCAGGCTGAAGCGGCCTATTTCAATACCATATTGGGACGGTAGGGAAGAATAGTAATGTCCGAGGTATAGATACAGTTGATTCTCATAAATGGTAGTAACGTTGTGTCAACAGCAGCTGGATCGCCTTCCACCATCATTGGATAGTTTTGTCCAAGGAAGAGCGAGTTTCCTCCAAGACTTTCAATACTGAACCAAGGAGAAGGTGTTGGCACTAGTACACCAGTATCCATCCCGAATACCCTGCAAGGGATGTTGGAATAGGTCCGGAGAGTGCGACCATACGAGACAACACCTGCTTCCTTAGTAACATCAGCAGTGCCCCGTACACAGACAAGAAGAGGTGATCCATCGGAATAAGTTGCCAGGCGCCACTAAGTATATGGGTCCTGCTCGTCCTCATGCTCGTGAATAAAAGTTTCAAGTATAGGTGGTGGAATGTTCATAGGACCTTGGAAACACAAGAAGGTTAATTAGTAAAGGGAAACTAGCTAACCCGCATGCATGTGGATGAAACAATTATAATTACGGTGGAAGACAAACGTACCGAAATCATGAGGATTCCATGCAAAAACAGTGCCACGAGTGGTGGCAGCAAACACAAGACCCTCTTATTGAATTGCATCACAGTACTCATCCGTGTATAGAAACTGATTTTTGAGCAATATCCATCGAGTCGAACCATGAAGGACGGCAACAAGCTTGTCGAAGATAGAAACAACATAAGCATTCCTATAACCCCAAGAGTGGTTGGGAACTCGACAAATTGCTATCCTCCGTAGACGATAGTCAGCATGATCGTATTTGAACTCACGTAGAATACCGGTGTACTCAACCTCTGGGCAGTAGTTTGAGATTTTTTGAAGTGGAACCCGGTGACGAGTGTACACATTCACAAGTTCCCACTCGCAGTTGTACCCAATATAAACAACCCAATCTCCCTTTGTGTCTGCCCAAGCCTTGCCCTCAAGCGATGGCATCTTAACATCATATGTATCATTATCAAGCGGCGTCATCTTACACAAGGCGAGGCTTCCCACGTCCCCGCGCCAGACAGCAGGGTCACGGCGAAGAAGATAGGGGAGATCAAACCACTCCTGAACCCTTGGGTTCCTTGTAATGATGTTATTAGTTGAGTCGAGAATGGTCTCGAACAAACCTGCCATGCTACCCGAGGTGATGACGTTGCACCGATCAATGAGTTCCTCCACCATGTCATCATTCAGATTGGGGCAAGAATAACGGGGTCATTTCTGGCTTATTCCCTCCATGGAGAAGACGATCAAACAATGGCAGAAGGAAGGGTGAAGGAAAATGGAGGAGGGAGGAAGAGCTAGCGTGCGACAGCGGTTCCAAATCGAGAGGGAAAGGCGAAGAGTCGGTGGACGGTTGCCACGGTACACGAAGAGGCGCCTGGGGAGCGAACGGTTGCCATAGAGGTCACACACTGACGACAAGGGCCGAGTGAACCGCATGCAATCCCATCGCACAACACACACGTCTTGTTAAGTTGAACCGTTTCTGTTTTCTTGTGTCAACGCAAACAGTTCATCTGAGTGAACCGCATGCCGTATATCCCACACACCCTGATCTGGCTGACCGTTTCTTTTGTGTTGCCTAATCACAAACAGTTCATCCGAGTGAACCGTATGCTGTATATCGCACACACCTTCATCTGGCTGCCCGTTTCTTTTGTGTTGCCTAATCACAAACAGTTCATCCAAGTGAACCGTATGCTGTGTATCACACATGCCTTCATTTGGCTACCCGTTTCTTTTGTTCCTCCTCATCGCAAACAATTAATTGAACTGAACCGTACACCCTTCATCGCACATGCAACTAAAACCTGAACTGTGTCTGATGCATCCGTCATCGCAAACATTTTATACATTTCTGACGGTTTTCATACAGCACCGTTTGCGATTATGGCATCGCACACAGTTTCTTGAAGGGTCTCTGATTGTAGTGTCGCGTTAGCAGCATCCTGCAGTAGTGAATGGAGTCAAAACCTTTACTTTTATCGCTTGGGAACCGCCACTAGCATGCTTAGCATGAAAGATATTGATAACTGATGGTCGTGCAGTAAATGAGAAGGGTGCATGTCTCAAAATATCATTTACATCTGTTTTAAAATTTGAGCTCTGGCACCTCTGCAAATCACTGCTTCCCTCTGCGAAGGGACCATCTATTTACTTTTATGTTGTGTCCTCACCTTCTAAAACAAGCGCCAGAACCTGAGAGCACAGCTGTCATGACTTATGCATTGTGTGTAGCTAATGTTGGGTGCATCATGACTGAATCTTTTCTACTATGCATTACAATGTTTAGTCACTGCTTGAACTTCGGAGGTGCTCTGCATTTATGTTTTACGGTCTCAGAAAGGGCTAGCGAGATACCATTATTGTCATTTTATATCATGGTTGTTTTGACAACGTGTTGCCGTTTGAGATATCTTATTACTGCTCGCTAGCTGATTATGTCATTGATATGAGTCAATATAATCTTTAAGGGTTATTGTCGGCATGGTTAGTTATAATGTTGGCTGAAAACCTCGGTGCTGTTTAAGCTTATTTATGCAAACAAGAGCAAAAGAGTTTGTAAAAGTTTTTCTTTTTCACTTTCAGTTTATCAACTGAATTGCTTGAGGACAAGCAAAGGTTTAAGCTTGGGTGAGTTGATACGTCTCCAACGTATCTACTTTTCCTAATGATTTTCCTCTTGTTTTGGACTCTAATTTGCATGATTTGAATGAAACTAACCCCAGACTGACGTTGTTTTCAGCAGAAGTACCATGGTGTTGTTTTTGTGTAGAAATAAACGTTCTTGGAACGGAACGAAACATTGCGAGGAATTTTTATATAATAAATAACAATTTCTGGAGCCAAGACCTACTGGAGAGGGGCACCTGGGTGCGCACAACCAACCAGGGCGTGCCCCCCTCTCCTGGCGTGCCCAGGTGGGTTGTCCCCACCTGGTGGCCCCGCTGACCCTGAAACCGATGCTATAAAATTGCATTATTCCAGAAAAAAAATCGGGGAGAAAGAATTATCACGATCCACGAGACGGAGCCGCCGTCACCTCCTGTTCTTCATCGGGAGGCCAGATCTGGAGTCCGTTTGGGGCTCCGGAGAGGGGGATCTTTGTTCTTCATCATCACAAACCCTTCTCCATCGCCAATTCCATGATGCTCCCCACCGGGAGTGAGTAATTCCTTCGTAGGCTCGCTGGTCGGTGAGGAGTTGGATGAGATTCATCATGTAATCGAGTTAGTTTTGTTAGGGCTTGATCCCTAGTATCCACTATGTTCTAAGATTGATGTTGCTATGACTTTGCCATGCTTAATGCTTGTCACTTTGGGCCCGGGTGCCATGAACTCAGATCTGAACCATATATGTTATCATCATTATATCCATGTTTTAGATCCGATCTTGCAAGTTATAGTCACCTACTATGTGTTATGATCCGGCAACCCCAGAGTGACAATAGTCGGGACCACTCCCGTGGATGACCGTAGTTTGAGGAGTTCATGTATTCACTATGTGTTAATGCTTTGTTCCGGTTCTCTATTAAAAGGAGGCCTTAATATCCCTTAGTTTCCAATATGGACCCCGCTACCATGGGAGGGTAGGACAAAAGATGTCATGCAACTTCTTTCCATAAGCACGTATGACTATTTACGGAATACACGCCTACATTATATTGACGAACTGGAGCTAGTGCCGTATTGCCCTAGGTTATAACTGTCTCATGATGAATATCATCCAACAATCACCGATCGAATGCCTAAGAATTTATCTTATATTGTTCTTGCTAAGTTACTATTGCTATCATCACTGTTACACTTGCTACAAAAATACTGCTATCACTGTTACAGTTACCGTTGTTGCTGTTACTACTATCAAAACTATCATATTACTTTGCTACTGATTACTTGTAGCAGATAATTAATCTCCAGGTGTGGTTGAATTGACAACTCAGCTGCTAATACCTTCAAATATTCTTTGGCTCCCTTTGTGTCGAATCTATAAATTTGGGTTGAATACTCTACCCTCGAAAACTGTTGCGATCCCCTATACTTGTGGGTTATCAAGATGCCAGAAAATTGCCTTGATGATCCACAAGTATTGGGGATCAATTGTAGCTCTTTTCGATAAGTAAGAGTGTCGAACCCAATGAGGAGCAAAAGGACATGACAAGTAGTTTTAAGTAAGGTAATGTCTGCAAGTGCTGAAATTGTAAGTAACGGAGTAGTTTGATAGAAAGATAATTTATAACGAGCAAGTAACGATAGTAGTAACAGAAGTGCAGCAAGGTAGCCCAATCCTTTTGAGGCAAAGGACAGGCCAAAACGGTCTCTTATGATAAGCAAAGCGTTCTTGAGGGTACGGAATTTCATCTAGTCACTTTCATCACGTTGGTTCGATTTGTGTTCGGTACTTTAATAATTTGATATGTGGGTGGACCGGTGCTTAGGTGCTGTTCTTACTTGAACAAACCTCCTACTTATGATTAACCCTCCTGCAAGCATCCGCAACTACAAGAAAAGTATTAAGAATAAATTCTAACCATAACATTAAACTTTTGGATACAATCGGTCCCTTACGGAATAGCGCATAAACTGGAGTTTAAGATTCTGTCACTCTCGCAACCCATCATCTAATTGCTACTCCACAATGCATTCCCTTAGGCCCAAATATGGTGAAGTGTCATGTAGTCGACGTTCACATGACACCACTAAGGGAATCACAGCATACATACTATCAAAATATCGAACACATATCAAGTTCACATGATTACTTGCAACATGATTTCTCCCGTGACCTCAAGAACAAAAGTAACTACTCACAAATGATAATCATGCTCAAGATCAGAGGGGTATTAAATAGCATAATGGATCTGAACATATAATCTTCCACCAAATAAACCATATAGTAATCAACTACAAGATGTAATCAACACTACTAGTCACCCACAAGCACCAATCTATAGTTCCGGTAACAAGATTGAACACAAGAGATGAACTAGGGTTTGAGATGAGATGGTGCTGTTGAATATGTTGATGGATATTGCCCTCCCCAAGATGGGAGAGTTGTTGGTGATGATGATGACGATGATTTCCCCCTCCGGGAGGGAAGTTTCCCCGGCGGAATCGCTCTGCCGGAGGGCAAACGTGCTCCTGCCCAAGTTCTGCCTCGAGGCGGTGGTGCTCCATCTCGAAAGTCCTCTCCTTATTTTTTCTAGGTCAAAATGACCTATATACTAGAAGATGGGCACCGGAGGTGGGCCTGGGTGAGCACAACCCACCAGGGCGCGCCTGGGCTCCCTGGCATGCCCAGGTGGGTTGTGCCCACCTGGTGGGCCCTCTCTGGTAGTTATTTGCTCCAATAATTCTCATATATTCCATAAAAAATCCTCGTGAAGTTTCATCTCATTTGGAGTTGTGCAGAATAGGTAGCCTGACGTAGCTTTTTCAGTTCCAGATTTCCAGCTGCCGGAATTCTCCCTGTTGGTGTATACCTTGCATATTATGAGAGAAAAGGCATTAGAATTACTCCAAAAAGCATTATTATGGACAAAAACATTATAAATAACAGTAAGAAAACATGATGCAAAATGGAAGTATCAACTCCCCCAAGCTTAGACCTTGCTTGTCCTCAAGCGAAAACCAAAATCAAAAAACATGTCCACATGCTTTGAGAGAGAGGTGTCGATAAAAACAAAATACAGACATAGAAGCATCATGTTGATTATTATAATAGCAACAAAATTAAACATAAGTCTTTTATCATATACTTCTCATGCATAAGTAACAGTTCATCACACAATCGAAGTATAAAGCAAAAAATCTATTTAAAACCGACAAACTATGTTCTCAGTCAACTTTCAACTACAATTCATCATCTTTTCAGGAAGGGTCACGTGTCGGAGCCTTTAGGCAAGTCCACATACTCAACCATCATATAGTCTTCTATGATTGCTAACACTCACCGCATACACATGAGCAAAATGTTTCAACCGGACACATAGAAAGATAGGGGCTTATAGTTACGCCTCCCAACGTACTCACCTCAAGGGTGATGTCAACAATAATAACTCATGCTATCTATATTCAACTGGACATATGTGCCTAGATCTTTCCTCACCACATGATGCTTGCCAAAGGAGAAAAATAAAAAGGAATAGAAGGAAAACTTTGACTCTTTGCATAAAAGTAAATACATAAGAGTAAAAGATAGGCCCTTCGCAGAGGGAAGCAGAGGTTCCCATGCGCTTATTTGTTTGTATGCTCAACCCCTTAGTGCAAAAGAACGTCATGTTGCATTGGCCCTTGTGATAGTGACCTTTATTATGCAGTCTGTCGCTTTTATTCTTCACCATCACAAGTTCGTGCAATGCTCAATTTTCTCTTACACTAAATGATCTCACACATTTAGAAGCAATTTTTATAGCCTATTTGCAACGATGACAACTTTCTTGAGGGATCTTTCTCAATCCCTAGGTAGGTATGGTGGACACTTTAAAATAAGATTTGGGTTTACGGGTTTTTGGATGCACAAGTAGTATCTCTACTTAGTGCGGAATTTTTGGCTAGCAAAGATAGGGGGAAAGCACCACATGTTGAAGGATCTATGACAATATGACTTCTATGTGAATATAAACAAACATAAACCATTAAGTTGTCTTCCTTGTCCAACGTCAACAATTTTGGCATATAATATTTTGATGAGGGCTCACAATCACAGAAGATTTCTAGGATAGTGCATTTATATTTGAATCTTCTCTTCCCTTATTAATTCTTTCATGAGTTGCATCATTGACTAATACTATGTTTGTCAATCTCTAACAAAATTTTCTACTTATACTTTTCCTTATGTGGTGTCATCACCTACCATAGGATTAGTATATGATTTTTTTCATTATTTCTTTCCTTTTATTTATTTCCTTTCTCTTTTTCTTTCTTATTTCTTTTCTGTAATTGCAACATGAGAGTAAAGAAAGCAAAAACTCAAACTAAACTTTATTATATAACTTGCACACGATTACAAGGATAGATCACTAAGCAAACTCTCAAGGAAGAAAGGATCGAACTAACTTTTACTCATCTAAAGCAAAAAGAACGAACTAAAATAAGTAAAAGCAAAAAGATAGTGGGATGATACGATACCGGGGCACCTCCCCCAAGCTTGGCGGAAGCCAAGGGGAGTGCCCATAGCCGATACTCGGTTCTCCTTTGGTGGTGAAGAAGATGGTGGTGGTGATGAAGTGATCCTATCCTTAAGGATCAAGAGATTCTCGAACTGACGGATGACGCTCCGGAGATAGATGAATGCTCTTGATGCAGAATATTTTCACGAGTGAGATACTTATTTTGTATGCGAACTATTTCAATGATGCGAAAAGCTTCAATCTCAGCAGGAGTAAGGTGAGTAAGGTAGGGCTTAAGGATATCTTCTTCCTCCTCCTCGGCCAGCAGTGCTTGTGCTGCCACGGGGGATGGATCTATGGTAGCTTCCTTGCCCTTCTCTCCCTTGACGGCATCCGTAGGCTCCTCCCTCTTCATCTCGATCTTCATCAACCAAGCATCTTCTTCCATGTTGTTGGAGGAGCAGGAAGACATGATGCCTGGCTTGATAAATCTGACCGAAAACAGCAAGAAAAGAGAATAGAGGATTTCTCCGTGATATGGTGATCAACAGGTTCGGGAAGTATATATAGATTTTTTATCTTGGAACACAAGCATACGGAAGAAAAAAAGGAGTCCGGAAGGTGTCCCAGGTGGGCACAACCCACCTGGGCGCGCCAGGCTTGCCTGGCGCGCCCTGGTGTCTTGTGCCCACCAGGGTACGCTTCCTAGAAGTTTCTTTATTTCCTAAATTTTTAAATATTCCAAAACTGACAAAAAATATTTTTGCGGATTTTTCGGAGTCCGTATACTTACCGTATCACATACCTCCTTATTTTCACAATTCCGGAGTGTTCCGGAAGGACTCTTTTATGTTATCTTCCGGTGTCAAAGTTTGGATAATATTACTTTCACATTAATGGGCGTACCTGAGATATAATGTTTTATTTTTTGCTCGTTGACAACCTTTGGGTTAGTACCTTCAGAATTATTTATTTTGATGGCTCCAAACCGATAAACCTCCTCGATGACATATGGGCCTTCCCATTTTGAGAGGACTTTTCCTGCAAAGAATCTGAAACGAGAGTTGTACAAAAGAACATATTCTCCGACTTTAAACTCAAGGTTTTGGATTGTTTTGTCATGCCATCTTTTAACTTTTTCTCTGAATAATTTTGCATTTTCATAAGCTTGGGTTCTCCATTCATCTAATGAGCTAATATCAAGTAACCTCTTTTCACCAGCAAGCTTGAAATTATAGTTGAGCTCTTTGACGGCCCAATATGCTTTATGTTCTAACTCAAGAGGCAAATGAGTAGCTTTCCCATAAACCATTTTATAAGGAGACATACCCATAGGATTTTTATATGCTGTTCTATAAGCCCAAAGTGCATCATCTAATTTCTTAGACCAATTCTTCCTGGACCTATTGACAGTCTTCTGCAAAATTAATTTTATTTCTCTATTGCTAAGTTCAACTTGACCACTAGACTGAGGATGATAAGGTGATGCAATTCTATGGTTAACTTCATACTTGGCAAGCATTTTACGGAAAGCACCATGAATGAAGTGTGAACCACCATCAGTCATTAAATATCTAGGGTCTCCAAACCTTGGGAAAATAACTTAAGCATTTTAATAGAGTGTTGTGATCAGCACTACTGGTTGGAATAGCTTCTACCCATTTAGTAAGATAATCAACAGCAACCAAAATATGTGTATACCCATTAGAGGAAGGAAAAGGTCCCATATAATCAAATCCCCAAACATCAAATGGTTCAACAGCAAGTGAATAATTCATAGGCATTTCTTGACGCTTACCGATATTACCTATCCTTTGACATTCATCACAAGATAACACAAACTTACGGGCATCCTTGAAGAGAGTAGGCCAATAAAATCCAGATTGCACTACCTTGTGAGCAGTTCTATCTCCAGCATGATGCCCTCCATAAGCTTCAGAGTGACATTTCCATAGGATTTGTCCCTGTTCATCCTCAGGTACACAACGTCCCAAAAGTAGTGTCTTAAATCATAGAAGAATTTTTTTCTTTTGTTGGTATGTAAAGCTAGGTGGTAAATATTTAGCAAAAATGTAATTAGCATAATCAGCATACCAAGGAGTACTGTGAGCAACATTTATTGCATCTAACTACTCATCAGGAAAACTATCATCAATAGGTAGTTGGTCATCAAGCACATTTTCAAGCCTAGATAAATTATCAGCTACTGGATTCTCAGCTCCTTTTCTATCAATGATATGTAAATCAAATTCTTGTAACAAGAGAACCCATCGAATAAGTCTAGGTTTAGCATCTTTCTTTTCTATAAGATATTTAATAAGAGCATGGTCTGTGTGAACATTTACTTTGGAATCAACAATATAAGGTCTAAATTTATCACAAGCAAACACCGCTACTAAGTATTCTTTTTTAGTAGTAGCATAATTTCTTTGAGCACTGTCTAGAGTTTTACTAGCATAATGAATTACATTAAGTTTCTTATCAACTCTTTGTCCTAGAATAGCACCAACAACATAATCACTAGCATCACACATAATTTCAAAAGGCAAGTTCCAATCAGGTGGTTGAACAATAGGTGCAGAATTTAAGGCTTTCTTAAGTGTTTCAAAGGCTTCTAGACAATCATCATCAATAACAAAGGGAATATCCTTTTGCAAGAGACTAGTGAGAGGCCTAGAAATTTTAGAGAAGTCTTTGATAAATCTCCTATAGAAACCAACATGACCTAGGAAACTACGAATACCTTTTATATCTTTAGGACATGGCATTTTCTCAATTGCATCAACCTTAGCTTTGTCCACTTCAATACCTCTTTCAGAAATTTTATGACCCAAGACAATGCCTTCGTTAACCATAAAGTGGCACTTCTCCGAATTCAAGACAAGATTTGTTTGTTCACATCTCTGCAAAACTCGATCAAGATTGATTAAACAATCATCAAAAGACTTCCCATAAACAGAAAAGTCATCCATCAAAACCTCAACAATCTTTTCACAAAAGTCAGAGAATATAGCAGTCATAGGTGGCACCCCGGCTCAGAGAAGCCCAGAGATCTAGGAGAAGTCTTTTGGAATATGGCACTGCTTAGCATAGAACAAATCATCTCTTTATTACAATCTATATGGGTACAAGGGGGTTACATCGGCAGGGCGAAACTACGTGTGCCACGGTTGCTCCATGCAAGCAGCGGAATAACACGAAGCAGCGGAATGACTACTGGCAGCAGAACAACGACGGCATGGTGAACTCCACTCCGCAGGGACTCTGGCTGGAACGCTTATTCTAGCTCACAAACAAGGAATCCACGGCAAACAAGTAATCAAATACGGCATGACCTACAAACTGGCATGACACGCCAGGTCAGTGCATTGAATGTACTTGCAAACTCACAGCAACCAAAGCAATCAAGACAGACAACAACATGGCAATTACAGGTTAACAAGGGTTAACATGATACTATCAGAACAACATGGCATGTAGAACATGATACAGCTAGAACAATACGAGCATGCCATAAACATATGAACATGATGAGACTAGCATGCAACATGATGAAACTATCATGCACCAACTTACTCTGCTCGGGTTGCATCGTAACCATCACATGCATCACTTACCACCATGGACATCACACGATCATCTCAGGATCCAATCAAGCTTGGTATTAACAATACCGTAGTAATCATTTATGACCACAAGGAGCTTGACCTTTACCCTTGACTCTCGCATAACACCACAAATATCAATCAACACGGTATCCACGATACCACAATGATCCTCTCACGATCACATAAATATCAATCAACTTCTTTCATCATCGAATCGGGGTTGTTATTAATCACATTATTATTATCACTGCTGCCCATAGTGTGATCGACTACGAACTGGGCCCTTATCCGCGGGCGCGGCTATCGATAGATTTAATATACACTCTGCAGAGGTTAGCACACTGTACCCACACCACGGAACCCATGGCCTAGCACTCCCATTCGGGTGGACCAACGGCATTCCGACAAAACCGATCTACTGCCATGACACTCTCCCGGCCACTCCGACCAACTCCCCTTTGGGCTAAGTCATGGGTGGCCCCGTGCCTACCAAAGGCATCAACGACCACCGTCATGGCAAAACATAAACGGTCCCAAATGGGGACAAAAGCGCGCAAAACAACTCAGGCACTCAAGGCTTATGCCGTCCTACCCGGCCAAGGTAGCGCCCGCACATAACTTTCCCTCGTTGGAGGCACCGGCGAAAGGCATGACAATAGACCTAGTTAGGAGCCCCCATAAGGCAAGTGTGGTTGCACTGGTTAGCTCGATTTGGTGGCACCATGACTCAACCAACAGTTGTTCAAGTTCATTATTATCCGGTTAAACTTGAATGCAATATGCTGAGCCATGATAAAAATAACATGATGCAACTATAATGCATGAACATGATATCAACATAAGCATGGGGGTGCATCACAATAAACGAGCATAACAACATTTAACCATTTATCCAGATGAGCATGACATACTGACGAGCATGAATATCACAACTAGAACACTACTTGTCGTGGATATGTCATGACAGATGTCCTAGTGTGAGGACTTAGTCGTGAGGCCAACGCATCTATGTGGTAGCTTGAGAGGGGTTGAGCGGAATCGAGAGACGCAACACAAGACAAGGATTTAGACAGCTTCGGGCCCCGGTAAACATCATCCGGTGACAACCCTACATGCTATTTGTGGCTAGGTCTCATTATCATCATGAGGGAGTCGCCGTAAACCGGCTCTCCTAGTTATGTCTAGCCCTAAAGATTATTGTTGCCTCCTCCTCTTGGGGAGCCCTGCCCCTCCTTATATAAGTTGGAGGGGCGGGTTACATGTGGAGTCCTATTAGGATTAGGACTAGTCTACCTTCTAATACAAATCGGATACAAGTCCGGGTCTTAACTCCTTGTAAAGGAAATATTCCTCACGCCTTTCCTCTTAAACCGGCCCACCATTAACATAAACCGGCCTTCTGGGCTTTGGGCCTTGTCATTCGTCTGTCCCGCCCGCCGGGTTACCAGTGAGTCATAATGTTCAGGCGGGTTGCTTGTAAACCATCTGGTCAGGGCGAGTCGCCAGTGAATCGCCAAGCTCCAGCCGGGTCATATATTCGGCGGGTTACACCGCGGGGTATATCCCCGACATTAGCCCCCAGTTTAGCTTGGATTTATCCATGGTGAACTTATGCTGCAAAATAAACACAAGAACAAATTTGATAGGTTGTGCCCCGGTTTAAAAGTTCTTGTAAACCGGCACCTGATCATCCTTAATTCCTTGTCATTTCCTTCTTCTAGAAAATCTGGGTCAATAAGCCAGCTTCATACTCAATTTGCTGATGTTGGTCTCTCACAGAAATATTGTAAGAAATAATCCACTTGAATCGGCTTTCTAAAGCACCGGCTTAAAAATATTGGTCTTGAAATACTCCTCTGATTTTCAGCCGGCTTGAATATGTAGATCTTGCCAATTTATGATTACCAAAATCGCCGGGTTATAAACAGATGATGCCGAGTCATAATTTATTGCCGACGCTGGGTCATAATTGTTGCAAACACCGGGTCAATCTGGTTTACTCAAAACTGAGAATTTGAAGATTTTTCTCCCTTATATCCATATTACATGTAGCCCCCAAGTCTTGAGCAGAACAAAGTGATGGTTTAAGACTTGCTTTAATATAAATACTGCCACTTTTGAAGAAATTCATGTTGTTCATCCCAGTCACTCGTAAAAACTGAATACTCCATATTATGTAGCCCCCAAGTGCCGGGTTGTCATGCTTGCAGCAACATGGGACTTGTAATTGCATGATGCTCAAAAAACTTCAACTAGTGTAGCCCCCAAGGGCCTGATCATTATGCAATAATGAGCAGGGACTTTATAAATATGATCATGCTTCATTGAAAATAACATCATATGATGTAACTCCACCATGGGGCTTGAACCTACGTCCACAAGGTTATGAGCTTTGTGCTTTACCAACTGAGCAGTGGACCCTTGAATATAATGGATTAAGACTTGTGTACCTTGAATCATTGATAGGAGCAAATGGTAGCCCCCAAGGGTCGGCTCATTATGATGTGATGAGTCGGGTCTTCAATAAGGCCAATAAAAATGACTTTGCATTAGCCCCCAAGTGTCATGGTGCATGCTTGCAGCGACATGAGACTTGCATATTTGATATAATCTCAACTTGAATAATGTAGCCCCCAAGTGCCGGGCCGTAAGCCTGCAGCGACTCGGGACTATTCCCTCCATTGTAGAATAAATCATATCCATTGATAAAATAATAGCCATTGCGCTAAAGCGACTTTGAAAACCTCAATCATAATACTGGTTTTTGATAACCATAATAAAAATCCAGCCATGTTGGCTATTAAAGATTTGAATAATATAACCCGGTTTGAAAACCGGTTCCTTGTGATATTTGATCATATTGTCGGCTTATCAAACCAATGTCGGCTTACCATACATTGACGGCTTATAAATAAAGCCAGACCGGGTTAATAAACACCGGATATTATCGTATCTCATACTAACGACTTATAGCCAAAAGCCAGGCCGGGTTAATAAACACCGGATAGTATCTCATCTCATACTGGCGACTTATAGTCAAAAGCCAGGCCGGGTTAATAAACATCGGTGATTTACAATAAAACTTTTTAAGTCTTATCAAATAAACCTCAAAAAGAAAGAATCTGCGAAAAACATACAAGAAGAGAGGCTTTTCATGGGCTGCCAGGCCCAAAACGAGGCTTTTCATGGGTTGTCAGGCCACTGAGTTAAACCATTTTACAAACCTTATAAGATGGACCTCACATTAGCCAATCGTTGTTTTAACTTTGACAACTTCAGGGTCTGCATAAGATTGACTTGTCAAACGTTCGGTGGGTTATTCTAGGATTACCTGGGCAGAGTGACTTACTTAAAAAGGCAGGATAACCCGGGGTTTTAGGTGAATACACCTGGCTTCCAAGCCTGGCTTTTATAGCCTATCACAAGGTTATGAACTCTTTGTTCTTTAGAACAAAAGAGCCCCCAAGCAATATTTTCAGCTGTGCTCAAGGGGTACATATGTTTGAGTTGTGCTTTTGCAACAGATTCTCTTTGGTCCCTTTAACTTTTCTGAGAACTCAAACTTTGCGAGAGATATTTCTTCTTGAACCGGATGTTAAACCGGATATTGAGAGCTTCAAAGCTTTATGGGAGTGTAACATCCCAAAATTCTAAATTTTGGAATGTCATAATAAATAGATAGATTTGATTGATTGTTTGATTGATTGACTGAAAGTGAGTGAAATTCCAAACTTTTTGAAAGTTAAATGAGAGGGAATAAAATGACTTTCCCAAACTTTCATTTTGCTTTTATGATGTCCATGAATTCAAATTCTTTTCAAATACAAAAACCCTAGAGAGAAGATGACATGACTTCTTCCATTTAAATAAATGAAAAGGGTGTTTGAAAATATTTGAATTCCATTTGGAAAAATATTTCCAATTCAGAAACTTTATTCAACTCAATGATTTTCACGAGAGAAGATAAACTGACTTCTTCAAATTATATGAAATATGAGTTGGGAGTTTAAAAGGATCAAATTCAAATTCCTTTTGGAAATTATTTTCAATTTGGAGTTATTTGGGTTTTATTTAAATTATTTTTCTCCAAAAATAAAATATACGGAAAATAGGGTAACATGATTCCCTACAATAGAAAATTGGAGAGAAATAAAATTGAAATCATTTTTGTATTTTTTAAATGATTTTTATTGGATTTTAGTAGGGCAGTAGGACTCTTTGAATTATTTGAATTTTTTCTCCATTTTATTTGACTTTACAAAAATGTTCAGCTTGTAAATATCTTTTTCTGAAAATTTCGATATATAATATGCCTATATAAAGTTTTACTTTTTTTTCGTTATTCAGTTTTCCCTTTCCTGTCTCTATTTATAAAAAACAAAATGCGCGTACTCCGTGACTATATGTCGCCCACGTGCGCAGTATAGTGGCTTCTGGCGCCCCATTGTTTTTTTTCTTAAATAGGCCAGGCCCAGCCAGCCTTTTCCTTTTCAGATTTTTCTTTTTTTTTTCCTTTGGCAGAAGAAAAAAAATGCAGCACGTACGCGCACGGCCGGCCGATGGGCTTTAGGCCCGTGCGAGGCGCTTAGCTCTTCTCCTTTGTTTCGTTTATTTTTGGTCTATATTTAGTCCCACATTGCAATAATCATCCACCTGGGTCTATATTTTTGGCCTTTGATCTCTAGGCCTCTTTTCCAGCCATAAATATAGACCCATAGAGCCTCCAAAAATCATCCGATTTGGGTTAAATTAATATTTTGGTTTGACTAGATTCCTTAAAGAAAAATATTTTTCTCCTCTGTGGCGTGACTTTTGGAAATTGTCTCCTCTCTCCGAAGTCATCTTTTCTCTACCTTATAAAGGTATTTTTCTTTGTATTTTTTCTTTTTATAATTCCGTAGTTTATTATTTCTAGACTAATACGATAGAATAATTAGATTATCAATTAGTCTACGTATTTATACATTAGACCTTAGCAGTAGCTATTTTTCTTCCGTAAAACAGCTTGGCCCTGATTTTTCAAATAGCCATAACTTTTCACTCGTTTATCCAAATTAGATGAAACCAGTGCCTATAGCTTCGTCTTGTTTTCACCTATCCAGTGAACCTGTCACATCAACTTTTTGAAATTTTGAAATTTCGAATTTTGTTCAGATTCATATTCAAACTTCTTTTGAACATAACTTGAGTTTCGTAACTCCGATTTAGTTGATTCTTTTTGCAAATCGAAGCTCTTGACCTAAACTTTCTGATAAGGCCAAATTCACATAAGTTTGGTACTGTTAGAAATTGTTTTATGTTGCAAGAGTTATTTACTTGGTTTTGATGTTTTCCGAATCGTCTTCTTCGATCTTTCTGATCTTTTGAGTGAGTGCTTATGTGTGGTTACTATTGCTTGCTTACGATAGATTGACCGGAGTGTGACGAGTAGAGCTATCAAGAGTTTTGAGTGTGAATCATCTTCATCAACGTTGCAGGCAAGTTCACACTTTGATCATATCCCTTACATACCCAGTTTTATGCAGTAGTTTCACCCTCAAACATTGCATGAGTAGGATTGATAACATGTGGGTATTGGGAAGTAGTTGATGAGGTAGGAACATATTGCCCTGCATTCAAACCTTAGGAGTTACTATTACGTTATGCTTATATTGCCATGCTAAGCTCGTAGACTTGTTGGGTTTGAGTGTATCCATGACAGATGTGAGATTGTTAATTAATGGTTCAACTTAAGGTGGCAACTTTAATACACATCTGGGTGGATTGAGGCACCTGGGGTACCCAGTGATTGCCTGTATTTTTGGAAATCCCGGGGTACCGTGTGATTCTCCTATGGACTACCACCCAGGCTCAAAGGGATCATGAGATTATTCATACTAGAAACTTCCGTGTGCAGCCACAAGCTATTATGGGCTCTAGCATAGTTGATTAAGTCATGTGAACTCTTACAATGGTAGACTAGCAGATGTAGGGGTTGTGGGTGGTACGTTCTACTCATCGTAAGGTGCTAACGCTTCTGAAAGACTGTGTCTCGGTCATCCGTTTCTCAAACACCATGTAGTGCGAGAAATTCAACGGAGGAGATCGAGTCTTGTGGGGAAAAGTGCGCAAACCTCTGCAGAGTGTACAAACTAATCATGATTAGCCGTGTCCCCGGTTATGGACATCTTGAGTATCTGGTTCTTGGATTATCATGTTGATCTCATCACGCTATATATTAAATTTGTTGGGTTGTCAATGATTACTTTTAATTGGGATTGAGAGGGGTTTTACCTTCTCAATATTTTTCAACAAACTTTGTAGTTAAATAAAATAAATTCCTTTGCAGTAGGGAAAAATTGGCTTTTCGCAAAAACCATATAACCATAGAGCTTTTCCACCAGCCATATATGCATGTAGTGATAGCCATTATTCATCATTGCTCTACAGTGTGAATTTGCCAGTACATTCAATGTATTGACCCTTTGTGGCTGCAACGTCTCATGTTGTAGGACTTCTTACGACGAGTAAGTGATACGTTAGGGTTACGATTTCTACACTCAACTTTGCCGTTGGTGTGGATGGGAATCCACAACCTTGTTACTTCCGCTATTTGGATTGAGGTAATAATATTTTACGTTACTTTATACATGTGATTTACTTCTGTTATAAATCCTCGAGTACTGTGTGTGTCAGCATACCGATCCAGGGATGACACTTAAGCACAGAGACTTGACCGTCTGAGGTCGGGTCGCTACAGGGAGACATCTTTCCCTTGAACCGGATCTTAAACCGGAATCTTCATTTTCAGCCGGAAATTTTCTGAAGACCTTTAAACTCGAACTTGCAAGATATTAATTCTTTTTGAACCGGAAATTCTTAAACCGGATTTGAGAGCTTCAGAGCTTTGTGGGAGAACAGATTTCCCTCGAACCGGATTTTAAACCGGCATTCTTCATTTTGAACCGGAAATTTTCTGACGGCCTTTAAATTTTCATCAATATGGTAGTACCTCCGGGACCGGGTTATCTTTCCCTCCAACGTCCTGGGGTTCTTGACTTCACTGAAAACTGCGGACATTTGCTGAGTCATATCATTGTAGCCCCCGAGTCTCAAGGTGACTCGAGGAGTTGGCTTGAGATTCTCCATATTTGACCGTGATATAAACCGGCATAAGTTGTATATCATTGGTGTTGATAGCACGATGTGAATCCACAGAAGGTTGAGGTGACTGCGGCGGGTTATAAATGATCCCGTATGAGCCGTGTCAGCAACTCGGCCAATGGTTCCTTCCAACTGGCTATTTGAAGTTAACCAAACTGTAGTGGCGGGGACTTGTGCGCCTGCCCATTGGGCCACCCAGTGCAAACGGCGGTTGATAGTATATGATAATTTGCCTCCATTTTATTGAAAGAAAACCGTGCTACCCAAGCTGTGACTTGCTCATACTCAATAAACAACTCATGCAGACAGGTGTGGCCCGGTATGTTGATGTAAACCAGGCCGCGAGAGACGGACAGCAAAGACGACCGCAACATCAGAGGCAGCTCGGACATATGAGTCGGCCGCGGCATTGTAAGCCGGCACGGACGAGCGAGTTAATCGCGGGCGCAGTAACCCGCGCGAATGGGCGAGTTAATGTAGACCGGGTCCGCAGAGGCGGCGACTTATGTACGTCCGCACACTCCATAGATGACATCATCTTTTACAATGAATCATCATCCTGACTCGTCCAGACAGTAAATGAGTCGGCTGCGGCATTGTAAGCCAGTGCGGACGGGGAAAGTCGGCACCGGTGTTGTAAACCGGCACGGACGGGCGAGTCGGCCGTATGTTGAGGTAGACCAGACTGTGGGGGACGGCGGCTTACACGCGTGTCCGTGAAGTTGCGCGACACAGACGAACACCAATAAAAATGATGCTAGCGCACGCTCCATATCCGCGGTATATCAACACTTTTGTAATGAATAATTTACCTGTATATAACAACACTATAGGACAGAGTAGTTGTTTTCATAAAAAATTAACAAGTAATGATAAAAAGTAAACTGGATGGATATCACCTGATTTATTTAAAAGATTTACAACCGCGTATAATAGCTGCCGGTATGTCCGGTTGAGGAGGTAACCAGCAACACGCTCCTCGTCAGATAGGGAATCGAAATTATGTGCTAGTCAGGTCTCAGAGGTGTCCAGCCGGCGGACTCCGCTCGTATCCGTCAGTCCACTGGAAACTATGATTCACAGTAAACAGCACAACAACAGCTCGCGGCATGCACGCATTCACAATTTTAGTACTACGCAGGAGAAGGACGCAGTCGCAATGCATGGTGGCTTGTCGCAACGCGATTTGGCGGCGGCAAATATCCTTCAATCTGGTTTTGTTTTGCTGATGATGAAAATAGCAGACGGGAGTGCGAATACCGATACCTACACCCGAGCCATGGCCCTCATGTGTGTAGCAACGAATGCTATTTTGATCCCACGTGGGTTGCATCTAATGCCACTTTAGAACCGGTCAAACCTTGCTTTTGTCTCCGTCCGCACACACTGTTTTTTGAGCAGATCAGCGGCGCATAGTGCTACAGCAGCAGAACTTCCCTCGATGGGTGGAGCTTCTCGTGGTGGCAACTAGGTAGAGGCGAGGTCGACCCCGAGCCCGACTCGAAGAAACGTCGGTGGAAGCGGGGCGCGCGGCCGAGCCGCAGCACGGCGGTTCAAGGCGTGGCGGCGGCTCAGCGCGGCGGATCAGGTCCGACGCAACACAAGGCCGCGGTGGTAAGGCGACCCGAGGTGTCCTCCCCAGCGACGGAGTAGCCCTTTTCTTCCTTTCTTTGATTCCTTCGATCTTCACGTGAATTAAAGGCAACTGATTATTGTTTTACCTCAAGACTTCAAACGACACGGAATAGAAAACTTGGCGGATCGGACAACGACATCCACAGCCTTAGGTCTTGATCTTGGACATGAACGCTGGAGACGGAACACCTGTCAGACTCAACATCGTAGGTTGTGCAGCAGCGAAAATGCAAATTCCGATCTGATTCGACGGAACACCCAGACGCGTGCAGTGGCGCACGTAACCCTAATCTCTGTAACTTGACATGTTGTGGGGAACCAAAAAAGTGTAGCTTGACGTGACAAGCACTAGTACTAGTAGCCGGCTGATCAAAGTTAGTTCTTGATCGGTAATGGAAGCACAAAAACAATTCAGCTTAGCTTCAAGTGAAGGCCCTTGGGACTCGAAGTAGCAGCAGCGGTTGATTCTCTCGAGAGAGCAAACGGGACACTGTGTACTCGGGGCTTCAAGCGTATATACGCAGCAGCGGCAACTTGCGGATTGATATGACGTGGCGTATGGTGGCTCAGCGGAAATCCTGTCGGCTTCCTTTATCGATCTGGCTTTGGTTCGCCAAATCGCGTCGGCGGCGGCGCACAGGACGCCGAACCCTAGCTTCTCTCGTCTCAAACTTGTATATGCCGCCGCTGAAAAACTTTTTCAATCTTTGATAATGAACTTCATAGTTGAGGTGAATTCTTCCACGCCGTCTCTTGCTGATCCGACGGGTCGTAGCTTCTTGAACCCTAAAGAGATCCCTTCAAGAACTCAACACCACCGTGCGCAGGCCCCAACTGTCGTGGATATGTCACGATAGATTTCCTAGTGTGAGGACTTAGTCGTGAGGCCAACGCATCTATGTGGTAGCTTGAGAGGGGTTGAGCGGAATCGAGAGACGCAACACAACACAAGGATTTAGACAGCTTCGGGCCACGGGAAACATCATCCGGTAACAACCCTACATGCTATTTGTGGCTAGGTCTCATTATCATCATGAGGGAGTCGCCGTAAACCGGCTCTCCTAGTTATGTCTAGCCCTAAAGATTATTCTTGCCACCTCCTCTTGGGGAGCCCTGCCCCTCCTTATATAAGTTGGAGGGGCGGGTTACATGTGGAGTCCTATTAGGATTAGGACTAGTCTACCTTCTAATACAAACTGGATACAAGTCCGGGTCTTAACTCCTTGTAAAGGAAATATTCCTCACGCCTTTCCTCTTAAACCGGCCCACCATTAACATAAACCGGCCTTCTGGGCCTTGGGCCTTGTCATTCGTCTGTCCCGCCCGCCGGGTTACCAGTGAGTCATAATGTTCAGGCGGGTTGCTTGTAAACCGTCTGGTTAGGGCGGGTCGCCAGTGAATCGCCAAGCTCCAGCCGGGTCATACATCCGGCGGGTTACACCGCGGGGTATATCCCCGACACTACTCATAGCATAACATGACCAGTACCATCAACAATAAATACCATGCAATAACATAACGATAAAACTACCATGCAAGCATTTAACCAACTGGGTGCAAAAGAACATGCATGGTAGGACCCCGATTCTAAGTCACATCGATCTAGCCGGTAACACCTCATATCACTTTGGGGCCTCACGCACGGTATTCCCACGGGTGTCGCCTTACCATGGCTCGGGACCATTTGCGTCTTTTGGCTCACATATATGATAGTGTCGCTAGCATCCATATGACAGAGAACCCGGGCCGACATGACTAGTCGTGAACCCAAAGTGGCACTAACTTACGGGGACAGGCATACATGAATCAACATCGAGCATGTCGGTCAGCAGCGTGCGAATCCGGGCTGTAGCACTGGGCTAACAGGACTCCGGGAACCCGGGCTGTAGCAGGCTAGGCAGGACTCCGGATGTCACCGCGTGACATTTCCCCGAAGGGACAGACACAGGAACGAAGTGAATCACATGCTGGCCAGTCAAGTGTTCCGGAGCAGTAGTGCTGGGCTAGCAGGACTCCGGTGAACCGGGCTGTAGCGGACTACTATGGCTCATGGAAGCACAAGACTACATTTCCCCATAAGAGAGGCTACCAAGGATAAACAACTAGGTTGTCGGATCCCACACATACCAAGCATTTCAATCATACACACAATGTGCTCGATATGTGCAAATACAACATGGCATCACAAACAGGACTCTACGACTCAGAGTATTTATTCATTAGGCTCCGAAGAGCGAGATATTACAAACATGGGTCTCATGACCCAACATTCAGAGCATACAAGTCAAAGCACATGCGGAAGCTTAACATGTCTGAGTACAGACATCTACAAAAGAAAAAGGCTGCGAAGCCTGACTATCTACAAGACCCTGCCGAGGGCACAAGATCGTAGCTGAGGTAACAAACTAAACGTCGAAGTCCACACGGAACTACTAGCGAGACTGACGTCTCTCTGCAAAACATAAAATAAGCAAACGTGAGTACAAATGTACCCAGCATGACTTACATCAGAACTATCTACATATGCATCGGTATCAACAAAGGGGGTGGTGGAGTTTAACTGCAGCAAGCCAGCTTTGACTCGGTGGCTATCCTAACTACGATTGTAAGTAACTCTTTTGAGGTGGCGCACACGAGTCCACATATTCACCATATCAATACTCCACTATGGATCCGCTCCCGTCTCCCTACGAGAACGCCATCCATAGCACTCACGCTTATCTTGCGTATTTTAGAGTATCCACTTTCACTTGTCTATGAACTGTACAGGCAACCCAGAAGTCCTTTACCACGGACACGGCTATTCGAATCGATCATATTAACCCTGCAGGGGTGTACTTCGTCACACACGCTCTTGCCACTTACCACCATGTACACGTCGTGTACCTCGGCAACCTTCAAGTGGAAGACTGGCCAGGGAGTCAACCACGACCTGACTAACCACACAAGTCTCTCGTCCAGGTTTATCGCCTATTCGGGTTCCATCCGCAAGGAGATCCGGCCGGGGTGTCGCTCACGGCCCCAAACGATGTGTGCAGGGTTCCCAAGCCCACCTTGACGGATGGATCTACGCTTGGTACACCGTGCCACGGCGCCTAGTCTGTCCCAAGCCCACCTGTACCGGGTACCACATGGTAGACTACTAACACTACCTACAGACACCAGAAACTAGTTGCAACTCCTGGACAGAGATCAGGTTGATTAATAAGTCGAGAGAGCTTGGAGCGCCCAGAGCCCAATGTGTGGTAGTAACTGTTCATGGATCACAAACACAGAACTTAGTTCCCGAGGATGGTTTCAATGAGACAACCCACCATGTACTCCTACATGGCCTCTCACCGCTACCTTTACCAAATCGTGTTCACACACTTAGCTGTCACACAGTAGGACATGTTCACAACTTTCCAATTCATTCCCGATGAATCAGACCTGACACAACTCTAAGCAATAGCAGGCATGAAAAACAAGCATGAATGAGTAGGCACATCAGGGCTCAAACAACTCCTACTCATGCTAGTGGGTTTCATCTATTTACTGTGGCAATGACAGGTCATGCAGAGGATAAAGGGGTTCAACTACCGCAGCATGTAACAGTTGAATCGCTGTTGTCCTCATGCAGTAAAAGAGAGCAGGAGCGAGAGAGTGGGATTGTATCGGAATGAACAAGGGGGTTTTGCTTGCCTGGCACTTCTGAAGATAGCAAAACTCTTCATCAGTGTCATCGATCAAATCGTCGGAACGTCGTCTACTGAGAGGGGACAAACACCGGCAACAGAGAGGAAACACAATCAATGCAATGCAACAATATGATGCATGAATGTGACATGGAAATATGCTGTGAATTGAGCTAATGCAGCTAGCAACAAGTGCAAGGGAGTCCATTTGAACCAAAGGTTCAAATGCAAACTCTAGTTGAGCATTTAAAATGCCATTTGAATGTTTTCACCTATACAGCAGGTATAAGTTCGTTTTTCATGCATGAAAGTAGCATAAATGGATAGATTGGATTTTTCTGATAATTTTTCATATATAAATTATTTCATTTGGAGTTACGGTTGATTTTCTATGATTTTTAGAAGTTTATAGCATTTTCTGGAATTTCCTGTATAAGAATAATTCCAGTAATTAAATTACCGCGTCAGCACTATGTTAGGATGATGTCAGCAAGTCAACAGCGGCTGGTCCAGGTCAAACCTGACCAGTGGGACCTGCCTGTCAGTGACTAACCTAACTAATCCAGATTAATTAGCGCTAAACTAATACTAATCTAGTTTAGTTAAGAGCATGGGCCCACACGTCAGTGACTCAGGGGGAGTCAAACTGGGGTCAAACCGGGTCAAACGAGGTCAATCCCGCCGGTGACTCGACGCCGGCGAGGCCCGAGACGGCGGCGCGGCTCGGAAAACGCCCACAGGGCACGGACGAGGCCGTTCTTGGGCTCATTGGAGAGCTCTTGCAGGCGCACGTCGGTGGTGGTGGCGGCCGGGCCTATGGTGGCCGGAGCCGACGACGGCGAGCTCCAAGGCGGCGGCCGGAGTTCGGGTTAGCACGGGGGCGGCGTTAGGGAGCATGACACGGGGTGCGGAGGGGTGCTATGGCCTCCTGGGGGTGCACTGAGCACGGCTACGTGCTCGGTTTAAACGGAGGCGAACCAAAACGACGACGGCGTCAAGTCCGGCGCCGGTGAGGTCTCGGTCTCGACGGAAACGAAGGCTACGATGAGCTAATGGACATGGGAGAAGGGGGAATCGGTAGAGGAGCTCACGGCGAGTGCAGAGGTGGCCTCGGCGTACTCGGGGAAGCACCGGAGCGAGCGGGGCGGCGAGAGGGATCTCCGGCGGTCCGAGGTTGAAGATGGCGACAGGGCGGTGCTGCGGTGCGTCCCGGCTTGCTTGACTTGGCGGAGAGGTCGGGGACGATATGGCGGAGCTCCTGGACTGGTCGGGGAAGCAAGGGGGAGGCGGTGGACACGGCAACGACGAGCGGCGGCGACGGTGGCGTTCGGCCGTGCGCGTGGGAGAGAGACAGAGGGGAGGAGGAGCACGGGCAGAGTGAGAGAGGGCCAGAGGGGTTGCGTGGCGTCTCCGGGGACGTCCAGGGGGAAACGGCAAGTAGGAGGTGGCCGGGGCGCGTGCCGGCGTGCGGCGAGCACACGCCTCGCGTCCTTCTGGCGCGGTGGAGACGACGACTGGCGTCGGCCAGCTGGTTTGGGCCGTGCTGGGCCAGGCCAGGTAAGCGCCAGGTGAGTTTGCTCTCTCTCCCTCTTTTATTTCTGTTTCTGTTTTCTTTTTCTGTTATTTGTTTTGATTTAGTTTTAAGCACTAAACCATTTTTCTTTCTTCTGATAATTTTGCAGGGACTAGAAGGATTATCCCAAAGCCCCTCACAATTTCTCAGAATTATTGGACACATATTCGATATATAGCAAATATAAATCCAATGCAAATAGTTATTGCATTAGCTTCAAATTCCCAAAATAAATATTTATGAGCTCCTAAAAATATTGGTTTGAATTTTAATTCTGGCCAATATTTTCATAGAGAAACATGAACATTTTCTTGGACCTATTTGAAGCAATTTTTATCTTGGTCTTTTTCAGAAATGATTTCTGAGGCTTTCACATGTCCCCATTTCAAATTCATTGAAATTTAAACATGATGCACACATGACTAGCTAGCCTAGTGCAATACGAGAAGCTAGGGATGTGACAATGCACAACCATGATACTCGGAACAGACGATAGTCGTGCACCGAAGACCATCACCAACATGTACTATTACCCAACATGGCCAATATTAAAGTAATACTAGCATGAAGAACATAATAACAGAGTGCAAGAAAACATGGCATGACGGTAACCACCGATCCATAAGCATAACCGAAATACCGACAGAGTAGCAAAAGAAACAAACAATTATTAAAGATTCAAGTTGAAAACCAATGCTTCTGCATGGCTATCATGCGAATGGTGGTTGTGGCTTGCCTGGGGATGAAGAAGGCTCCGGGGAGAAGTGCGGAACGATCGCGGAAAGAATCACCGGAAAGGGTACTCTCTCAGAGGGGGCTGATTAGGGGCAAGGGTAAAATGGTCATTTCTAGTATGTCAAACCATAGTGAAAATGATACCAAAAGTTTGGGCTCGAAGAGACGAAGACATGGGTGTTGGATTCACCTCAATCGGAGTTACGGTCAAACAGGTATGAAGGGTTGAAGTCCAAGGACTATTCTGTAAATAAAATATTCACAGACAGCCCCTGGCAGCTCGGCGGGTCGCGCATTCCAGGAAAATACGCTTTCGGGACAGTGAAAACGCATTTCCAGCCGAAGCCGCAGCAGTTTACGCTTTCACTAAAACGAAAGCGTAAAATCAAAACTATGCTTCCACTTATCCACGCTGGCAGTGGCGGGGCTGGAACTTGTCTCGCTGCCAGGTGGGTCCCGCCTCGCCTTCTCTCTCCTCCCGCTCCTCCTCTGCTTCTTCCCGACGGCGAACAAAGGCCGGGACGAGGCCGAGCGCTCTGGCGATGACTGACGGCACTATAAGCCATCATTTGCCACGCTTCAACCCCCGGCGAGCTCGGGGAGACGAGGCACATCCATTATGTTAGGTCACGGAGCTCGGGGAGGGCTGATACGAGGGGGACTTCGATGCCGGCGGGCGGTGGCTCGGGTGGAGTTGGGCTACAAGGCTGCGGGGCACTCCGGCGAGGGGCAAGTAGGTGGGGTGGATCAGAGGGTCGAGGGGACTCCTCTGGTGAAGGAATGAGGAGGGAGGGGGCCGGCTTCGAGTGAATTTAGGTGGACCAGGGCGGCGGCCGTGTTGGCCATTGGAGGGACTGAGAGCTTCTCGAGCTCGAGACAGTGGCTAGGCAAGGCTCTAGGAGACGGTGGAGGCTAGTGATGTGCTCGGGTGGGTGCGGGGAGGGCTACTTATAGCCGGCCAAGGCGGTTGAGCTCGGGTACCACCGCGGAAGGTCCAGCCAATGCTCTGGCAACGACAGCGATCACGGGAGGGCGCGGGAAGGCGACGAGGGAGGACGCGGACGAGGCACATAGGTCACGGAGACGAGGCAGAGCTTGGGGACAAGGGGAGGAAGAAGACACGGAGGTGGAAGACGACGCGGTCACGGGCACGCACAGTTTCTCGACGGGGACGGGTCGCCGGGGAAGAAAACGGAGGGGGCAATGGCTCTAGAGGGACGGCGACAACAGGGCAAACACGCTAGACATGCACGGGTGAGCGAACGCGACGACCACGAGCCGTGCCCGAGCAAAACGACGCTCTGGACGTGACCAATGCTGCCAGAGCGCGTGCAAACGACGCGGTCACCACTGTGCCCGGCAAGGAGGGGACGCAAGAGACTACCGCGAGTTGTCTAGTGATGTGTCCCTGCATCATATAAGCTAAGGGAGGTGATGGATCGACAGAAGAAGCTCTACAACTGAGTTAGTCTTCGATTAAAGTTTGATGTATCAAACTTTATCAAGCCACTGTGCTCAACATAGAACTGATTGGGTCAAATGGTGTTGTCTAGGACGATAGACTAAGGAAAGACAAGAGTCCTGGGGGTTTTGGAGGAAAATAGATCAAAGCTTAATATAGTTGCTTTGCAACTGACCAAAAGGGTCCAGAATCAAGATCATGATGATGCTCTCACATGGGGTATCCACTTGAGCTCAACTTGGGCAAGGTTGAGTTATTTGGTCATATGAAGATGCTGCAAAAGGTTTCATACCAATTGGATAAACCAAAATGGTATTTGCTTCACAAGCATTTCCACTGAGCAGAAACTTACAAAAATTCTAGAGGAATAATGGCTAGGTGAAATATGCCCAAATTGGGTGGAGATAGGTTATATGGGAAGGAGAAGGCTTAGGAAAATTTTCAGCAATAATGGAGCAAGATAAAATATACTTTCTTCACAAACTGAAAATTTGGACAGAATAAAAGAATTGAAGATGAGCTCTCATGGAGGCATGACATGAGCTCAAATTTGGTGGAGGGCTATGATATGATGATATTGAGTTCATGCATAAATTTCAACTCATTTTGATATGGCTAGCTTGTACCTCCTTTAGAAAGTTTCTTTCTGGACAAAAACTTTGGAAAATCATAAATAAATAATTACTAGGCAGATGAGGTTGCATTTTGGCATGTGGCAATGATATGGACATGAAATGATGTCCAAGAAGTTTGAAGTCAATTGGGCAAAGGAAAATAGCACTTGCTTCACAAAGTGCTATTTAGGGCAGAATAGGAAAAGAATTATTGGTGGAATATTTTTGAACATGGCAATGAAAAGTTTTGCCATATTTGAGGAAGATATGAATCAAACAATTTATGAGAATTATTTGGGAATTTTAGGAGTGATGGAAATATAGGTTGCTTCACAACCTAGGGCAAAAGGATTATTCCTTTAACAGAAAAAGGAATATTCCCTAGAAAAAGAATATTGGGTTTGGTCCAGGATGGAAATGGCAAGGTCTTGGGATGGGTATGAGGATGACAAGCCACTATGGAAAGAAAAAAGAGGTCATCTTCTTCAGTTTCCAGACCACAAACATCAGAAAATCAAAAGAAAAAGAAAGGGCCAAAAATCAGGCTGTGACATCATACATCTTTGAAAGGTAGCAGGTGCATTACATAAACCAAAAGGCATACGTCTATAAGCACAGGTTTCAAAAGGATAGGTAAAAGTGGTGTTTTCTTGATCAGGTTGAGAAACAGGTATTTGTGAAAAGTCAGAATATCCATCAAGGTAGCAAAAGTGTGTGTGCTTAGATAATCTTTCAAGCATTTGATCAATAAAAGGCAAAGGGTAATGATCTTTTCTAGTTGCTTTGTTTAATTCTCAACAATCAATTACCATTCTATAGCCTGTAACAATTCTTTGTGGAATAAGTTCATTCTTATCATCAGGACCAACAGTTATACCTCCTTTCTTATGAACAAAATTGTCAGTGTACAAAAGTAGGGGCCTTTTGTACCCCTTTAGTTGTGCACGGGCAGTCGTAGCCACACCTGCGGCCATGCTTGGCGGGGCAAAGAAAGGAAAGGAACGAGACTGCCAAGGCAGCACTCAAGCCAGAGGCATGAAGAGCAAAGGGGCAAGATGGATTTCCCCCAGCAACACCCTTGCTCGGGCGGCCTACATAGCCCCGGCTAGAGCCTTGCCGGGGCAACTTGCCCAACATCAGCAAAGCCGCCACCCTTGAGCCACAGAGTTCTGACCCCATCGACAACGTCGAGACCAAGACTCGGGGGCGCCTGCGTGGTGGCATGTAGATATTTGTGGAGACCAAAGGCCTGCAAGTCTAGATAGGAACCAGAAGACGAAGACCCCCCGTGAGGATCCTTGCCGAGGACAGTCGAAGACCCCCGGCAAGACCCTCACCGGGGCCACCTGCGGGGCCGCGGCCGGGCCTGTGCCTACCAAAGTTTCGCTGCCCCGCGGCCATTCAGATGCAGCTACCAGCCCGCCAACTAGGCGAGCACCTGCGTGGCAGCATGCAGCTTCTAGGCCAACTAGCCAAGCACCTGCGTGGTGGCATGCAGATGTTCGTGAAGACCCTGGCACAGCGACCAGCCAGCCAGCCAGCATGGCGCTGCATGCCTCGTCAGCTTGGACGAGCGTCGAAGCAAGGCAAGGCGGCGACGGACGGGACGAGCTCTGTTGCCGACCCCGATAAAGCAAGAGGGCACGTAGGCAGCGCATTAAATGCGTTTGTCCTAGGATGTTAGGCGATAAACTTGTACACTATGGATACTTTCCACCTCCTGTGTGCCACTGTGGCGACCCCTTTGACATATAAAAGGAGGCCCGAGGCATACTGTGGAAGGATTCAGACTTTTTGGACTGGGCACACATAGTAGCTAGTCCATGAACTGAAGAACACAAGATAAACACAGACAAGAAGGACTAGGGTTTTACGCATCATTTGCGGCCCGAACCTGGGTAAAAATCCCCTCGCGTTGATCGCTAGACCTGCTCTTTGCGCAGCTCTTCACCCCCGCCAACCGTAGAAGGGATTCCCTGGGAATCCCATAGGTGTCGTTTTCCCCGACATCTTTGGCGCGCCATGTAGGGGGCGTGAGGCTGTGAAAATCTTGTCTAGAAGTTAGCGCATCGACTCCTTCATCGCCATGGCTCCCAAGAAGAAGGGGATCACAACGATCGGTTCATCTGGAGCCGAACTGCCCGTACCAGCGCGGGCGGGCGATGGGGTGGCCCTGGATGGTGGCGGAGACGCGGCCCCCGAGCCTCCATGACACCCTAGCAATCATAGCCAAGCTAGCGGCGTCGTTCGCCCCCAAGACGACGAGTCGCACGCCGCTGGGTCCAGGGACGGGGTCGTGCTACCCACGGGCAGCGCGGCAACCTCCAAGACGCCCCAGCCAGCGCCCGCGCCACGGTCTTCCCATATCACGCATGACGAGCAACGCCGTGACGTCGGTGCCCCCGGGTGCCGCCGCGGGAAGAGCCCTTTGCGTCACTCTCGAGATGCACCGGGCGAGCATGCGCGCCCAGACGCTGGCGGAAACGGCGCACGGCCGCGAGACGGTGATAGAGCTCCTTCTAATGTGGTTAGAAGTCATAACACATCACAGTCCACGCAGCTTTCGCCGCCACCCACGCCAGCAAAAGCGGTGGTGCACATGCAACTGCTCCTCGACTTTCCTCCTGCCGCGGAGAAGCTCAACGAGTGGAGAGCCACCATTCGGAGCCACATCAGCTTCGCCAATAAAGATGAACCGTGACCAGCGGGACCCTCGTGCCGGCGCTCTATCGAGCCGGTGCACCCCAGTGGTGGAAGGACCAGAGCTGCTGCGACCATGGTGCACTCTCCTCCTCCACGCCAGAAACAGCAGCCTCCGGCTCGTCGGGCCAACGCCTATGACAACGTTTCCATAGCGTCGTCCGACCCGCGAGCCCGCCACGACCAACGTCAAGTTCTTCGGGAGCGAGCCCAGGAAGACGCTCGGACCACCATCGAGCGGCGGCGGGAAGCGCGCCATTAGTCAGATAGGCGTGCGGGGCCCACTATGGACGACGCAACGCCGGGGGGGTTCCGGTGACCTACCTTACCCGTGAGCTACGGCAGTTCCAGTGGCCCACCCACCGCACATTCAAGCCCGAGGTCGGAGAAAAGTACAACGGCAAGACTCATCCGTTGGAGTTCCTCGGCGTCTACACTATCGCGATGCAAGCTGCCGGGGCTCGCGACGACAAAGTGCTTGCCAACTACTTCCCGTTGGCACTTAAGCCCAACGTCATGTTATGGTTGATGCACCTGCCAGTGGATTCCATTTCTTCTTGGTCAGATCTGTGCCACGAGTTTGTTGGCCCCTTTACCGGAGGCCACCAAGCTCCAGGCCAGGCAAGCGATTTGGATGTCATCCCCTAGAAGGACGGCGAAACCCTGTGCAAGTACATACAGAGGTTCAGCCGTGTGCATTATTACATCCCAGATGTTCATCCCGCCGCCGTCATCAGTGCATTCCATCATAACGTGCGCAACCGCAAGATGCGTGAGGAGCTGGCGATGAACAAGGTTAAGGATGTAGCCGAGCTTTATGTTCTGGCCGATAGATGTGCTCGGGCTAAAGAAGGGAGGAAGTACCCGGGCAAAGATGCCGGCGCGGAAACCGACTCCACAGACGGAGACGCCGTCGCCCCGACAAAGAAGGGACGACGCCGCAATAGGAAGCATAAGTGCAAGACCGTGCTTGCCGTCGAGGGATCTGGTGACCCCGGCGCCGCCAAGAAGGCCAAGGCTAACGACCCCGGCAAGGAAGTTGCTGGGTGCGCCGCCTGCCGGGCCTTGGCGGCTGCCGACAAGCAAGGAGGCTCCGACAAGCAGTACTGCAAGATCCATCACACCAATGGCCATGACCTCTAGAATTGCCGGCAGGTTGAGCTGCTTGCAGAGAAGCAGAAAGCTGAGTATGAGAGGCACGATAAGGAGAAGGGCCAGGATGGTGCTGAGGCGTCGGGCAAGAAGCATAGGGGTCGAGGAGGTCGCCGCGACAAAGATAATCAACCAGAAAGGCCCGCTCGGGGCCGCGACAAGAAGGAGGGAGACGATGATCATGATGAGGATGAAGAGTCCAGCGAGCACGAGTTCCAGAAAGACACGGAGGCCATGTGCGTCGACGGTGGTGCCTCGTTGCAGACCTCTCACCGCCAACTGAAACGGTGGGCGCGTGAAGTTACTGCGGCGGAGCCATCATTCAATGCCCAGAGGCCACTGAAGTAGTCCAGCACGCCTATCATTTTTGATACCGAGGATCACCCTGACTGCACAACGGTGGTCAGGTGTTTGCCATTGTTGGTTTCGCCAACAATACGCAACCTCAAGGGGTCAACCTGGGGAGGAGTCAGCCGAAGGGTAAGATCACGTTGCCCGTTACATTTGGGGGCGACTGAACCATAGGACGGAGAAGATTGTTTTTGATATTACCAAGATCCCCTTGCCCTATAATGGGATCCTCGGCCGCCCAGCGCTGGCCAAGTTTATGGCGGCATCACATTACGCCTACAACACGTTGAAGATGCCCGAGCCAATGAGCACCATCACCATCCCCTCCGACAGGAAAGACACGCTCATTTGCACCGACCAGCTTTACCGGGAGGCAGTTGCAGCGGCTGCCGCCAAGGCACTTGTCCCTACCACTGAGACCCTGGGAGGGAAGAAAACCGGCAAGGCCTCTGCCCCTACCGGCAAGGCCCCTTCCGGCAAGACTTATGACCCCGGAAAGGACACCTACACCCCCTCCGGCAAACGCACCTCTTCTGAGCGCCGCGTTCCCGTTGGGGACGTGCCAAAGAGCTCCGCCAGCGGGAGCCAGAGGTCCAAGGCGGCCCCACCGAAAACCAAGATGGTCCCCGCCAGGGAGGATGGCATGGGTGGAGCTTTTACCATAAGCTCCACCCTTGACAGCAAATAGGAAAGCACGCTTGTCGCCTTCCTGCGAGTGAATGTCGACGTGTTTGCATGGCAAGCATCCGACATCCCCGGCGTTCCCAGGGAGGTGATTGAGCACCACCTTGCTATCTGTCCCCATGCGCGGCCCGTCAAGCAGAAGGTCAGGAAGCAAGCTTTGGAGCTGCAAGAGTTCATCATCGAGTAGATCAGGAGGTTGGAGGTGGTAGGCTTGGTCAGAGGAGTGCTCCACCCCACGTGGTTGGCCAATCCAGTGATGGTGCGTAAGGCGAATGGGAAATGGAGGCTGTGTATTGACTATACGGATATCAATAAAGCCTGTCCAAAGGATCCTCTCCCTCTGCCATGCATTGACAAGATAGTGGACTCCACTTCTGGGTGTGACCTGCTGTCGTTCCTCGACGCCTACTCAGGATACCACCAGATCTTCATGATGAAGGAAGATGAAGAAAAGACTGCATTCATCACCCCATGTGGTACGTACTGTTTTGTACGGATGCCTTTCGGGTTGAAAAGCGCTGGTTCGACGTTTGCCCGAGTAGTCCAAATTGGTTTTGAGCCCCAGCTGCATAGAAATATGGAAGCTTATATGGATGATATATTGGTCAAAACCAAGGACAAGGCCACGCTCGTGCAGGATCTGGAGGAAACATTTGCAAACCTGCGCAAGATCAACCTCAAGCTCAACCCAGAGAAGTGCGTGTTCAGCGTCCCATTCGGCAAACTTCTTGGGTTCTTTGTGTCTCAACGCGGAATTGAAGCAAATCCCGACAAGATCAAAGCGATTGAGCAGATTGAGGCGCCAAGATGGGTCAAAGACGTCTGTAGGCTCGCCGACTGTGTTGCTGCTCTAACTAGGTTCATCTCCAAATCTGCTGAGCGCGCCCTCCCCTTTTTCATAGTTTTGAAAAAGGAGGGTCCAATGAAATGGACTCCGGAGGCAGAGGCAGCACTGCAAGATTTGAAGAGGTACTTCTCCTCCACGCCAATACTAGTCGCGCCTAAACCGCAAGAGTCGTTGCTGCTATACCTAGCGGCAACGAATCAAGTGGCCAGTGTTGCGCTAGTGGCACAGAGAGAACTTGAGGAAGAAGCAGCGGTAGCGGCGGAGCCATCGAATGATGGGCCGGAGCTCTCCCCGGCAGGGCCTGACGCCGGCAAGGCGGAGCCCCCGGCAAAGCCTGGCCCCGGTGGGGGAGTCCTGGACTAAGGGGTCCTCGGGCGTCCGGCCTGTTAGCCATGGGCCGGACTGATGGGTTGTGAAGACATGAAGGCCGAAGACTATTCCCGTCCCGGACTGGACTCTACTTAGCGTGGAAGGCAAGCTTGGCAACCGACTATGAAGATTCCCTTTGATGTAACCGACTCCATGTAACCCTAGATCTCTCCGGTGTCTATATAAACCGAAGAGAGTAGTCCGGATAGGGATACTCATTACCATATTCACATAGGCTAGACTTCTAGGGTTTAACCATTACGATCTCGTGGTAGATCAACTCTTGTAACACTCATATTCATAAAGATCAATCAAGCAGGAAGTAGGGTATTACCTCCATAGAGAGGGCCCGAACCTGGGTAAACATCGTGTCCCCTGTCTCCTGTTACCGTTGATCCTAGACGCACAGTTCGGGTTCCCCTACCCGAGATCCATCGGTTTTGACACCGACATTGGTGCTTTCATTGAGAGTTCCACTGTGCTGTCGGCAAAGGGCTCGATTGCCCCTTCGATCGTCAGTAATGACGTTGTCCAGGGAGAAACCTTCCTCCCCAAACAGATCGTCGTATTCGTACTGCGGGCCAACTCACTTGGCCATCTGGAGCAGATCGACAGCTACGCCCCTGGCCATCAGGTCAGATTCGGAAGCTTGAACTACGTTGCGGTCGTCCGTGGAGACTTGATCTTCGACAGATTCGAGACTGCGGCAACCGCTCCCCGTCGCCCCGATGAACACGGCTTAAACCTGTCATCGGGCCGCATCCAGGAGATAGCTCGTGTAGCAGCTCTCGCCTTAGATCCGGAGCAGATCAAGTCGCCCGAAGATGGGAAGCTCAACCCCATCACGGGGGCTACCGATTCTGCAGTGTTGGAGCCGCACACAGATTCCACTTCATACGGTATCTGCATCAACGGAACCCCGGACTCGTCTCCGATGTCGAGTTCCGAACCCTGCGAGCCCGCGGATACCAAACTCGATCGGTTATCGATCTTCAAGTTCATCGCCGCAGATGTCTTCAACACTCGCCCATGGGCGACCTACTAAACTCACTAAAAAACCTATTCTTGGCAGATGACTCGTCGCCAAACTATGTTCGGTTCGAACTTACGGCGGAGGGTGGATAATTTTGCTTCCCACCCACCACCCACTTCATAGCCACTGTTGAAGACCCAACCAACACGCCTGACCCCCGCTCCGAAGACATCTATGGCATGGACGATGATGAGGGGCAAGGCTAGAGCTTACTACCCGCTAGACACGGGATGACCACTTCCTGGTATGACGTGTGTATGATAGACACACCTTACGACGCTCTCGAAGATGACAAGGAGGATCCAGTCGAGGATAAACCTCCTGGTACAAAGTCCGAACACCGGCGCCCACGACGCCGCGCTAAGTCACATCGCTCAAGAGAAAACACTGCTAGCACCAGAGAAGACAACACTCCAGACAATGAAGACCCTGTCGAGGTAGAATCCGAATAGGAGGAACAGGAAAGCGGGCAAGACAGCCCTCATGAACAGGCCACATATGGAGACTCGGAGGACAGCAATTATCTCCCACTCTCTGAGGAAGAGGAGATCCTCGACAACGAGGATTTTATCGTGCCTAAGGAACCTCTCAAGCAGGAGCGCTTTAAACGCCGGCTTATAGCCACTGCAAGGAGCCTAAGGAAGAAGCAGCTGCAGCTTCAAGCAAGCCAAGATTTGCTCAATGGTAGATGGACCGAGGTCTTGGCCGCCGAAGAATACGGCCTTAGCGGCCCAGACAAAAGCCACCCCAAGAGTAGGTGGCTCTCTCAATACGATGGCAGGGCGTTGGAGCCCACACCACCATCGAATAGCGCGGTGGGCCGACCACAGTTTGGTCCGGACAAAGCAGTAGCCCAAGCAGAGCACCATACCAACCCATCCGGCCGTCCAAGCAAGAATAAAGCAGCTCGGGGGAACACTCGCGACATCCAAAAAGACCTGGAGGGTAGAACAGGACACACAAAATCGACACCCAGATCGCGGGGACATGCCCCGACCAGTGACGACGGTTATCTATTCGGACACAACAGACACGACCATGCCCAGTCCGAAAACCGTAAGCGGAGTCCGCCGGAGGTGCTTCACAGTGTGGCCCAACATAGAGGAGCCGCACACCCTCTCTGCTTCACTGACGAGGTAATGGAGCATGAATTCCCAGACGGGTTTAAACCCATTAACATCGAATCATACGATGGAACAACAGATCCCGCGGTATGGATTGTGGATTACCTGCTCCATATTCACATGGCTCGCGGAGACGACCTTCGTGCCATTAAATAGCTACCTCTGAAGCTCAAAGGGCCAGCTCGGTACTGGCTAAACAGTTTGCCAGAAAATTCTATTGGCAACTGGGAAGATTTGGAAGACGCCTTTCGGGACAACTTCCAAGGAACATATGTCCGGCCACCAGATGCCGATGACTTGAGTCATATTGTGCAGGAGCCCGGCGAGTCAGCCAGGCAGCTCTGGACTAGGTTCTTAGTCAAAAAGAGCCAAATTGTCGACTGTCCGGACGCGGAAGCCCTTGCGGCCTTCAAACATAGCGTCCGGGATGAATGGCTAGCACGTCACCTCGGCCAGGAAGGACCTAAATCCATGACAGCTCTTACGGCTCTAATGACTCGCTTTTGTGCGGGAGAAGACAACTGGCTCGCTTGTAAAAGCAACAACGCCAGCGACCCAGGCACTTCCGAAATCCGAGATGGCAACGGCAAGCCATGACGAACCGAAGACAACAGTTGCAATAATAATGAAAGATTATGCAACACAACGGTCAACGCCGGATTTCACAATCCGAAACCCGGTCAACAGAAAAAGCCATTAAAGGCAAACCAGGATGGACCATCCACCGTTGATTGGACCGACCTTGTCAGATTCACGGTCACCCTGCTAAGCCAGCCAATCATACCAACAGAAACTGTTGGGTCTTCAAGCAGGCAGGCAAGCTTAACGCCGAGCACAAGGGGAGGAGGCCACCAGGCGTTAAAGACGACGGAGCGGCTCGCCAGCCGAACACCAGGGGCCAGAAACAGTTTCCCTCCGAAGTTCGACCACTCCGAGAACGGAAATAGCAGTTCGGCTTCCGCCACCCACCCACTATACTGGCAAGATTTACACCACGCGTACATCACTACGCGCTCAAGATACCATGGGCATCGGTGGAAGCACAATACGGATAACCCTGCAAGCATTCCCGTAACGTTTTTTATCTGTTTTCCATACTTTTCTTTATTATCTCTTAAAAACAGGTGACCAGCAGAACAGCATCTACATCGGACTCTATCGGAGTTCGGATCCGTACACTCACCTAAGGGGCCACTTCCGTTAAGGATTCCCCCTCCCCGAGGATGGGTGGCGCAGCTGTGCCACAGGAGGTCCAAAATAAGTTTTTGTAGACCGCACTCATTATTTTGAGCCTGTACTATGCCTTTTTCCTCCGTTCCCAACCCCGAGCATGTCAAATAGCCGGGTTGTGGTTTTTTACTTTTTATATATATTTATCATTGGCATATTGCTCCGCTCCCAGTAAACTTCATCCGAACTAATCTTCCATGCTCTTTCTACAATGAGTCCGGCCGTAACGGCTGCCTTACAAGGCGCACCTCGGCATAACTTGACAGAGGCCCGGTATGGGAACAAATGAGTCGCCAGTAAAAGTCCGAACAGCTCCATAGCGTACTTCGGCGTCGCAAGTTTGGCCTTGTATGCATCAGCTCCGAATCATTGTCTTTGGTCAATAGTTGGGTTGCCCGGCTCCTGTGCTTGCTACCCTATGTTCCGCTCTATCGGCTAGGGTAGTAAAGGGAGAACTACTGCGATCGTGCCCTGGCCTAGACCGGATGAGCACCTCGGTAGAGAAAGCCGAAAACTGACTGTCATGATGCGGCGAGAGCTGGTCAACCACTTGACGACTTATTCGAATCTTTAGCGATTCTTCGTGTCACACGAAGGATCTTTTTTAGATCAAAATATGTAAGGCGCCATATTACGATACGCCGTATACATACCAGGGGCTATGTCGTAGCCTCACGATAAAACTCCTATGGCTAAGTGAAAGTGTTAACGCCCTATAGTCCGATTGCCTGGTTCACCGCATTATCACCTCCTTTATGGACCAAGACGTTGGATAAAGAGTGATTAAATGCTTTTCCGAACACCACCGTACTTCCTACGAGGGGGCTGAAGCCGACGACTAGAAAACTTTCAGATTATACTAAAGCGGCCGCACAAGAGGAATTCAAGCTTTTGAGCAAAATATAAAAATAGATTAACTATAAAGTTATCTGTTACAACCCTTATACACATCACTCGAACATTATGTCTTTCGAGCACTGGCCCTCTATCAAGCGGGCGGCCTCTAGGACATCTTCAAATAGTGCTCCAGCTCACAACGGTCCTTGCCCTTGGGTGGACTCCTCGCCGCAACATCGATGGCCTTCATCTTTCCCCAGAACATTTTGACTCGGGCAAAGGCCATCCGTGCACCCTCAATGCACGCCGACCGCTTCACAACGTCAATATGTGGCACCGCATCAACAAGCCGCTGCACCAGGCCGAAATAACTCGGAACAGGCTCAGTCGGCCACAACCGGACTATGACGTTTTTCATGGCAGTGCCGGATATCCTATGCAGCTCGGCCCACTGGGACATCTGTTCATTCAGTAGCAGAGGGCGCTTTGACGGGCCGAATTGTGACCAGAAAAGCTTCTCCGTTGCACACCCCTCTTGTGCATGGTAAAACCGCGCCGCATCGGAAGAACTCTTCGGCAAGTCTAAAAATTTGTCCGGAGAACTCCACACGTGCTTAAGCTAAGCATAGTTTGGATCGCCAAACTTAGTCTGCAGCAAAAAGGGCTTGCCAGCAGCAATATCCACAGCTTGCCGGATCTCCTCATGGGCCGCTCTGGATTTAGACCGCGCTTCTCTCGCCTCTCGTAAGGCCTTGTCAAGTTCAGCCATTCTGGCTTCATTTTCTTTCTCAAGAAGTTTACAGCGGCTAGCCGCATTCTCTAATTCGTGCGCAATGGTGGACATCTTCTCCTTGTCTTGGCGCCGCGCAGCTTGTTCGGCTTTCAACTCAGCTGATGCCTTTTCGGCAGCCGCTTTACTAAACCGGGCCTGCTTCTTGGCCCGGGCTAGCTCCGACCGAAGGGCCTCCACGGCGGCAGCACCATCTGCATTCATGCACATTTCATATAAAACTCTTTTTAGAGTCAGGCTTAAAATACAAGGACATTGGTGTAAGGAATGCTCGAAATATATACCTTGCGAGTCGTCAAGACGCCTGTTGATCAATGCAATGTCATCCTCCACAATATCCAACTTTCGCTGCAGTTCGGCCACTTCCGTATTTCGGGTAGCTGCAGGAGGGGAGGCAGCCTGTATTCATTGTTAAATCAAGGTTAGTACCTGAGCATATCTTTTCGATCCTCCGATCGCTTCCTTCGGAAGGCAATCCGAGTCTCAGGGGCTACTGCATATACAACACGTGCATTCTGTCAATAAAATTCCATTGGCAAAATTACATCACAAACCTCAAAACCCCTTAGAAGGCTCGTAAAGGCCTCGTTCAACCCTCTCTTCGCGGATAAAACCTTTTCGACCACCGTAGCCATCAAGGCACGATGCTCCTCCGAAACGGACGCTTGTCGCAGCATGTCCGTCAGCGTTTCCGGCACTCCTGGGTCTCCGGAAACCGCCGCCGGAGTACGGCATTCCTTTGAAGAAATCCGCCCACTCGCCTCCAGAATTGTCTCCGGCTGTAAATCGGATAGTTCGGGGCCGTCATGCTTGATTCCCGAACCCTGAGTGACAGAGGCACCACCTTCGGGTAACGCCTTCTTCGTTTCCTGCACTACTTGTCGATCGGTAGGAGCCCCCCGGGACGATACCTCAAAATCATCCGCCCTGTTGGGCGAGGAGGCTGGAGAAGGCGTGTCACTCTCCATCATCTCTGGAAGAAGGTCTCCCGAGGAGGAAGACGATTGAGAAACACCAGGCATTAACCTGCGAGGACGTACATATGTCGGAGGATTACTTCAGTAATAAGAAAGGAATGAGGTATGATTAAAGTACCCTGCTGCACTTACGGATTGGCCAGAGGTTTGTCGTCATCATAAAGCTCTACATCAACATCGCTTGCCCGGCTCAAGCCGCCCGACGATGGTGTTTTCCCTTTCTTGGAAGGTTTCCCCTCCTGATATTCAGAAGCGGCCCTCTTCTTGCCATGGAGGGCTTCCTCTGCACCTTTGCCCTCGAACAAGAGGGTTTCGGTTTCCCCGAGCACAACGTCTAATTTATCCTTGGGGCGGAGGCCACCTCCGGTCTCCTTGATCTCGGCCTCCTTCGCAGACACATGGTACGGTGTCGGAGTCAGCATCCTCGTTAGCAGGGCGTTCGCAGAGTCTTCAGGAAGGGGCGCCGGACACTAGATCAACGCCGCTATCTTTATCCAGTCCTGTGTAGGGATGGGTTGCTCAATATCTTCTCAAGAGATACTCGAATAGAGGGTATGCGGAGATTGGATACTTACCGAAGTGTCCGGATGATTGCAGTCGAGGCCAACATCTTCGGTGGTGTCCGGCCATTGCTCTCGCTCCCCCTCATATAATTTCCACATTCCTTCGTGCGTGGTGCCGAAGAACTGCTGAAGAGTTCGCCGCCCTTCTGGATTAAACTCCCACATACGGAGAGACCGCCGCTGACATGGCAGGGTCCGGCGGACTAGCATTACTTGGACGATGTTCACAAGATCGATGCCCTTCTCGGTAAGGCTTCGGATGCGACTTTGCAGAGTCTGCACTTCATTGACGGATCCCCAGTCCAATCCCTTATTGATCCATGAGGCAAGCTAAACTAGAGGGCCGGGTCGGAACGCAGGTATAGCTGCCCACCTGGAGCCACGCGACTCGTTGATATAAAACCACCCCTGATGCCATAAGTCAGAGGACTCGGCGAAAGATCCTTCAAACCAAACCGCGCTGGCATGCTTGCCTATTACGACGCTGCCGCACTCTGCCTGCTCCTCCTCTGTCACCCGCGGCCTCACGTCAAAAGTCTTGAGCCACAAACCAAATTGCGGAGGAGTCCGGAGGAAGGCCTCACATGTGACGATAAATGTCGAGATGAGAAGAACAGAGTCCGGGGCCAGATCATGAAAATCTAGCCCATAGTGGAACATGAGCCCCCGGACGAAGGGGTTAAGTGCAAACCCTAACTCGTGGAGGAAGTGGGACACAAATACTACCCTCTCGCCAGATTTGGGGGTGGGAATAACCTGCCCCTTTGCGGGAAGACGATGAAGGATTTCTAGGGTCAGATACCTCGCCACGCGGAGGTTCGCAATATCCTCCTCCGTGACAGAAGAAGTCACCCACCAGCCTTGACGGCTGGACCCGGACATGATTGGGGCTGGTGGTGATTGGAACCCGAGGCCTAGAACCCGAGGTGGCTGGGGTTGAGGAAGAAGCAACCACAAAAGAAAAATACAAGTCTGGGTCCCTATATAAAGACCCAGAATATTGAGCGTCTCCTCCTGGGTCTCGACTATCCTCAAAGAGTTGTACCCGGGGGACGGTTGGGTTACCCACGCCTGCATTATTAAAAATCCCGTGAATAAGGGACACGATCCCTGCTTTGACAAGACGTGCCGGTAAAACCGCGTACCGAGACGTGGGGCGAGGGGCTAGCCAACGGTTGAAAATAATAACTGGGCAAGCGTAATGCATTGTCATAAACAGTTGTCAGTAGGTCGGACTTGTGGAATATTGTATTCTCTGCAATTACATACACGGGTCCGGATATACTTACTACATCCGAAGACTATTCCAGAGTTCGGAAGGAGGGAACCCGCCTTGCAATGCCGAAGACAAATCTGTGCGCCGGACTCCTCGTCATTGAAGCCAGGTTCAGGGGCTACTGAGGGAGTCCTGGACTAAGGGGTCCTCGGACGTCCGGCCTGTTAGCCATGGGCCGGACTGATGGGCTGTGAAGACATGAAGGCCGAAGACTATACCCGTGCCCGGACTGGACTCTACTTGGCGTGGAAGGCAAGCTTGGCGACCGACTATGAAGATTCCCTTTGATGTAACCGACTCCATGTAACCCTAGATCTTTCCGGTGTCTATATAAACTGGAGAGAGTAGTCCGGATAGGGATACTCATTACCATATTCACATAGGCTAGACTTCTAGGGTTTAGCCATTACGATCTCGTGGTAGATCAACTCTTGTAACACTCATATTCATCAAGATCAATCAAGCAGGAAGTAGGGTATTACCTCCATAGTGAGGGCCCGAACCTGGGCAAACATCGTGCCCCCCGTCTCCTATTACCGTTGATCCTAGACGCACAGGTCGGGACCCCTACCCGAGATCCGCCAGTTTTGACACCGACACCCGGCAAGACAGAGTCTGCGCAAGTGGGCGAAGTCGAACAGAAGAAGAAGATGATGCAGCACCCGGTTTATTCTATCAGTTCCCTCTTGCAAGGGGCTAGATCGAGATATTCTGGCATACAGAAGCTACTTTTTGGCCTCCTTATGGCCTCAAGAAAGCTGCGTCACTATTTCCAAGTGCATGAGATCACCGTCGTCACCCGCCTCCCTTTGCAACGAATCTTGCACAACCCGGATGCAACCGGGAGGATTGTGGAGTGGGCGTTGGAACTATCAAGCTTTGGCCTCAAGTTTGAAAGTACTTCAACAATCAAGAGCCGAGCCCTGGTCGAGTTCATAGAAGAATGGACCTCAGCGCCCGACGAAGAGATTCAAGAGACCGCCCTTCCCGGCAAGGAGACGAGCCGTGATTGGATTATGTACTTTGATGGAGCTTTCTCGCTGCAAGGTTCTGGTGCCGGCGTGCTACTCATCGCACCCACCAGAGAGTGCCTCAAGTGCGTAGTCCAGATGCACTTTCCGCGGGAAAAATCAATGAACAACAATGCAGAGTATGAGGGATTACTTGTTGTTCTCAGGATCGCGGCAGACCTCGGAATCAGGAAGCTCGTCAGCAGGGGTGATTCACAGCTTCTCGTCAAGCAAATTAACAAGGATTACTAGATTCCGTTGATGGAGGCCTATGTGGATGAAGTGAGGAAGTTGGAGGAGCGTTTTGACGGTCTACAGGAACAGCATGTTCCCCGAGCAGAGAACGGCATTGCCGACGACTTGTCGAAACGCGCTACCCTCAAGTTGCCTGTGGAACCAGGTACCTTTGTGCTTCAGCTAACCCAGCCATCCATTGAGCCATCAACAGGACAGAACAAGCGAAGGAAGGCAGGCCCCGGCAAGTACTTTCCCGCTGAGTTCCCGGGAGCCGCCGGCAAGGAAGTTGCTGGGTACCCCAAGCTTGCCGGGGAGCAGGAACCTCCGGCAGGGCCCCAAGCCCTGACCGTAGAGGCAGCTGCCCCTACGGCCGAAGATGAGCATTTAGTCCTTGCCGTCGAGCCCAGAATCCGGCATGGGCGCAGCGCACCATCCGTTTCCTCCAAACATGGGAACTCCCTGGGGAATAGGAAGAAGCAGAGAAAGTACCCCGTCGGTCCAGCATGTACCAGTTTGTGGATGATGCCCTATACAGACGGAGATCGAACGGTGTGAAATTGAAGTGCATTCCTTAGGAGGACGGATTGGAGCTGTTGGTAGAGATACATGGAGGCATGTGTGGCTCCCACATAGGGTCAAGAGCCCTTGCCGGCAAAGCATTCCGGCAAGGTTTCTTCTGGCCCACCGCTCTTCGGGATGCAACTACACTAGTAACCAAGTGTGAAGCGTGCCAGTTCCATTCAAAGAAGCTTCATCAACCAGCCCAAGCTCTTCAGACAATCCCTCTTTCCTGGCCATTTTCGGCCTGGGGGCTCGATATACTGGGCCCCTTTCCCCGTGCTGTCGGGGGCTTTGAGTACTTGTATGTTGCGATCGACAAGTTCACAAAGTGGCCAGAAGTGGAACCGGTGAGAAAGGTAACATCACAATCAGCCGTCAAGTTCTTCAAGGGACTAGTCTACCGTTTTGGTGTGACAAATAGAGTCATCACGGACAACGGCACGCAGTTCACGAGCCGCACCTTCATGCAGTATATCCAAGACCTCAGCGGCAAGGTTTGCTTTGCTTCTGTTGCTCATCCCAGAAGTAATGGCCAGGCTGAGAGGGCGAATGCAGAAGTGTTGCGAGGCCTCAAGACCAGAACTTTTGACAGGCTACACAAGTGTGGAAGGCACTAGATTGATGAGTTGCCAACGGTTCTTTGGTCGATTAGAACGACACCAAATCGAGCCACTTGTCAGACACCCTTTGCCCAGGTATACGGGGCAGAAGCAATTCTCCGCACGGATCTCATATACGGATCGCCTCGAGTGCTCGCTTATGATGAGCTGGAGCAAGAGCAGTTTCGCCAAGATGATGCGACGCTCCTTGAAGAAGATCGTTTTCAGGCTGCTGTACGAGCCGCTCACTACCAGCAAGCCTTGCGCCGCTACCATAGCCGCAAGGTTCACACCCGAAGCCTTGAGGAAGGCGACCTTGTTCTTCGGCGAATCCAATCCGCCAAGAATTAAAACAAGTTGATGCCGAAGTGGGAAGGTCCTTATCGGGTAATACGAGTCACCAGTCCCGGCGTAGTCCGCCTGGAGACCGAAGATGGCATTCTGGTGAGCAATTCGTGGAATATCGAACATCTTCGCAAGTTTTACCCCTAAGGCACGGTTGCCGGGAGCCCCGACAACCCCCTTTTTGTACTAGCCTTGCCGGCAAGGCATGTAACCCTTTGTACAAAGCCAGGCGCAGACCCTGTGCACAGTCAGGGAAAGAAAACCCTTAGTATGTACAGTTTCCCATTGATTTCCATGTTTATGTGTATACGTATATACATGCCTGTCCAAAATATTGTACTGCTTTTTGATTCCAACAAATGTTAATGAACCGCCAAGGTTCCATGCTCCTGTCCTCTCTTCTTTCCAGCCGCGGCAAGGCCGCTCGATTCCGCCAAATACCCGGCTCCGGCAAGAAGTTGGGAAGACTGCCCGGCACGGCGACCCCCGGCAAACCAAACAGATAAAGTTCACCTCTTGCCCATTCGTGTTCGTAACTTGTAACTTGTGCATTAGAAAACCTCGCCACTCTCTTTTAAACACGGGTGCTCGCATCCCTGGCCCGAACGCTGCTTCGAACAGAATGGTCGTAGTAACCGTTGCTAAAAGGAGATTGACGAGGGGCTGGACCCTTTGTCTGTAACCCAGCAGATGTGATTCTCCGGCAGGCACAGATGGCACCGGCAGGATAGCTTGCCGGGAGAACTTGTTTATTTGCATTAAGGAGGCATTTCGCCTCTGCATGGACGTATACATGCACGGGTTCCCGGCGAGGCTGATCTTTTCCGTTAACATGCTGATACAAGTACAAATGTTACAGGACACAGACATGGGCTCGAGAGATTACATTATTTAGAAATTAAGATTTAGCAAGTGCCTGCAAGCTAAAAGAAAGATAAGCGCCTCGCAATCTCCATTCTTGCCCCTTTCCTCCCAGGTGCGGCAGGTGAAGGCAAAGAAGAGGCGACAGGGAACGCGCTGATGGAGAGCATGGCGGGGATGACCCTCGGCAAGGCGCGTGGCCGAGGGAGGAGGGCGATGCAGATGATGGTGCTGCCACCGGTGGTCAGCCGGAGTCAGAATCGGCGTCCTCCCGCTCGCTACCATCATCGTCGCTGTCGCTGTCCTCCTCCTCACTATCGCTCGAAGAGGAGGTTTCGTTGTCGGTGGAGCTCTCTGCGCAGCACCCTAAGCAGGTTCCCGAGCGCCCGAAGACCTTGACGGAGAGCAGGCCGTTCTCCATTAATTTGAACTGGAGAATGTGCCCCTCCGACAGGCTATGGGCGCGGGCAAAGGTCTTCCACCCACTGCGGAGGTACATGACGTGAGGGGCGGGGAAGTCGACGTCGACCCGCATGCCGCCGTTCCCGCAGCCCCTCATATGCAGCCTCAAGGCCTGCGACGGATCAAGCTCCATTTCCCGAGCAAACGGGGTGGGGAGTCGGAGGTGACCGTACACTAGCTTGTACAGCCTGATGAAGAACTCGCGGGGCTGGTCTCCGACATGGCCATCTATTGGGGGAAGAGCTGTTGGCGGAAGCGCGGCCGGTGCGCTGCCCCGTCCTCCTCTCCCCCGAGCGCCACGGCGGCCTCGGCCTCGCCCCCTCCCTCTTCCTCTCACAGCGGGCTCCGCTGCCATGAGCTCCGGCGGAGGGGTGACACGCTGTCGAGCAGAAGCCCTCGTCGGCGCCATTGGGGCACCAGCGCGCCCTCTCACCATGGCGAATGGAAGAAAGGGGTCAAGCAAGAAGGAGACGAATGCGGAAGGACACTGCCCCTCTTCCCTTTTTATAGAGGGGCAGAGCCGGGGCTCGGCCCCCAACCTAAGGGCGGCCGCTCCACTCGACCAATCCGGCCGCCAGAGGCACAGGGAATCAGGACCAGCCCTCTGCTCCAATGAGCAACGCCCGGCTTCCCGCCTCGGCGTTAATGCATGTGCCCTCAGTATCCACCACCTACCCTCCCTAAGGCATGGGGGACACGTGGCGGGCGAGCCGGAATTAAGAAGACAAGTGGAACGACCGTTCCGCGCCACGTGATCATGGGGCGCGCGCGCCATGAAGGCCACGACCCGAGTCCACTTTGTAAATGAGTAGCGCCCCTGCAGTTTCCTCTTTTTTATGGGCAAGATGCGGGTCACCTCTTTACTATTCACCGTGAGGTGATGCAAGCGTGCTGCGACCGTCCCACGCACGACCCCCACGTCACGCACTCAATGCGGATCGTGGGGAAGCGCAATTGACGAAGAAGTTGAAGCGGTTAAAACTCTGCCATGCGTGCCCATGCACCATTTTGGGCCTGGCCCAACAACGCTTCATGCTTATGTGTGGCCCAGGCCCGGGGGCTCCTGTCGGTGTACAAAAGTAGGGGCCTTTCTGTACCCCTTTACTTGTGCACGGGCAGTCGTAGCCACACCTGCGGCCATGCTTGGCGGGACAGAGAAAGGAAAGGAAAGAGACTGCCAAGGCAGCACTCAAGCCAGAGGCATGAAGAGCAAAGGGGCAAGATGGATTTCCCCCGGCAACACCCTTGCCGGGGCGGCCTACATAGCCCCCGCAAGAGCCTTGCCGGGGCAACTTGCCCAACACCAGCAAAGCCGCCACCCTTGAGCCAGAGAGTTCTGACACCATCGACAGTGTCGATACCAAGACTCGGGGGCGCCTGCGTGGTGGCCTGCAGATCTTTGTGGAGACCAAAGGCCTGCAAGTCTAGATAGGAACCAGAAGACGAAGACCCCCGGCAAGATCCTTGCCGGGGACGACCGAAGACCCCGGGCAAGATCCTTGCCGGGGACGCCCGCGAGACCCCGGCAAGACCCTTGCCCGGGGCACCTGTGGGGCCGCTGCCGGGCCCGTGCCTACCAAAGTTTCACCGCCCTGCGGCCGTTCCGACGCAGCAACCAGCCCGCCAACTAGGCGAGCGCCTGCGTGGCAGCATGCAGCTTCTAGGCCAACTAGCCAAGCACCTGCGTGGTGGCATGCAGATCTTCGTGAAGACCCTGGCACAGCGACCAGCCAGCCAGCATGTCGTTGCATGCCTCGTCAGCTTGGACGCGTGTCGAAGCAAGGTGAGGCGGTGATGGACGGGACGAGCGCTGTTGCCGACCCAGATAAAGCAAGAGGGCACATAGCCAGCGCATTAAATGTGTTTGTCCTACGTTGTCAGGCATTAAACTTGTACACTGTAGATACTTTCCACCTCCTGTGTGCCACTATGGCGACCCCTTTGACATATAAAAGGAGGACCGAGCCGTACTATGGAAGGATTCAGACTTTTTGGACTGGGCATGCATAGTAGCTAGTCCAAGAACTGAAGAACAGAAGATAAACACAGACAAGTAGGACTAGGGTTTTACGCATCATTTGCGGCCCGAACCTGGGTAAAAATCCCCTCGCGTTGATTGCTAGACCTACTCTTTGCGCAACTCTTCACCCTCGCCAACAGTAGAAGGGATTCCCTGGGAATCCCATAGGTGCCATTTTCCGCGACAACAATGAACATGACTTACCCATCTACTATCAGCTATAGGATAGATTATACCTGCTTCTAGAAATTTTAATATTTCCGTTCTTACTACTTCTTTCATCTTCAGATTTAACCGACGTTGGTGATCAACAACGGGTTTAGCATCAGGTTCCATATTAATTTCATGCTGACATACAGTGGGACTAATGCCCTTTAAATCATCAAGAGTATATCCAATAGCAGCTCGGTGCTTCCTTAGAACTTTCAATAATCTTTCTTCTTCATGTTCTGAAAGGTTAGCACTGATAATAATAGGATATATCTTCTTTTCATCAAGATAAGCATATTTCAGAGTGTCTGGTAATTATCCACTTGCTGTTGAACCATTTGATGTTTGGGGATTTGATTACATGGGACCTTTTCCTTCCTCTAATGGGTATACACATATTTTGGTTGTTGTTGATTATGTTACTAAATGGGTAGAAGCTATTCCAACCAGTAGTGCTGATCACAACACCTCTATTAAAATGCTTAAGGAAGTTATTTTGCAAAGGTTTGGAGTCCCTAGATATTTAATGACTGATGGTGATTCACACTTTATTCATGGTGCATTCCGTAAAATGCTTGCCAAGTATGATGTTAACCATAGAATTGCATCACCTTATCATCCTCAGTCTAGTGGTCAAGTTGAACTTAGCAATAGAGAAATAAAATTAATTTTGCAGAAGACTGTCAATAGGTCGAGGAAGAATTGGTCTAAGAAATTAGATGATGCACTTTGGGCTTACAGAACAGCATATAAAAATCCTATGGGTATGTCTCCTTATTAAATGGTTTATGGGAAAGCTTGTTATTTGCCACTTGAGTTAGAACAAAAAGCATATTGGGCCATCGAAGAGCTCAACTATAATTTCAAGCTTGCTGGTGAAAAGAGGTTATTTGATATTAGCTCAGTAGATGAATGGAGAACCCAAGCTTATGAAAATGCAAAATTATTCAAAGAAAAAGTTAAAAGATGGCATGACAAAATAATCCAAAAGCATGAGTTTAAAGTCGGAGAATATGTTCTTTTGTACAACTCTCGTTTCAGATTCTTTGCAGGAAAACTCCTCTCAAAATGGGAAGGCCCATATGTCATCGAGGAGGTTTATCGGTCTGGAGCCATCAAAATAAATAATTTTGAAGGTACTAACCCGAAGGTTGTCTTTGGGCAACGAATAAAACATTATATCTCAGGTACGCCCATTAATGTTGAAAGTAATATTATCCAAACTTTGACACTGGAAGAAGACATAAAAGAGTCCTTCTGGAACACTCCAGAATTGTGAAATAAGGAGGTACGTGATACGGTAAGTAAACGGACTCCGAAAAATCCGCAAAAATATTTATTATCAGTTTTGGAATATTTAAAAATTTAGGAAATAAAGAAACTTCCAAGAAGCGTACCCTGGTGGGCACAAGACACCTGGGTGCGCATTGTGCCCACCTGGGACACCTTCCGGACTCTGTTTTTCTTCCGTATGGTTGTCCTCCAAGATAAAAAATTTATATATACTTCCCAAACCTGTTAACCACCGTATCACGGAGAAATCCTGTCGCAACCCGACCTCAAATGGTCAAGTCTTTGTGTATCTGTGCCATCCCTGGATCAGTATGCTGGCACACACAGTACATCAATGTATATATCAAAGTGCAATCACATGTATAAATAACGTAAAACTGATATATACCTTATAAGTCTCAGCGGAAACAAACAATCGGGTGTGGAGTCCCATCAACACTATCAGCAAGTTGAGTGTAGATCGTAACCCAACAACGAAACTCACTCGTTGTAGGAAATAATCATGCAACATAATACGTTGCAGCCGTGTAGGTCAGTACATTGAATGTACCGGCAAGATCACAATAAGAGAAAACAGATGTGTCGGGGAAACGACACCTGTGGGATCACAGGAATCCCTACTACGGTTGACGGGGCGCGGGGTTGTGAGAAGAGCAGGTTTAGCAGTCAGAACACAGTTCGTATACCCAGGTTCGGGCCGCGAGGATATGTAATACCCTAGTCCTGCTTTGGTGTGTGTCGGGGATATACCCCGCGGAGTAAACCGGCCGGAGGTATAACCCGGCCGGACTTGGCGGTTTACTTCAGACCCGGCTGAGACTTGACGATTCACTGGCGACCCATTTGGACCTGGCGGTTTACGATTCATTGGTAATCCGGCAAGCGGGTCAGAGGAGCGACAAGACACCGTGGCCCAACGGGCGGTTCATGAATGCCGGTTCATACTATGGTGGGCCGGTTTAAGAGGAAAGGCATGAGGAATATTTACCTTACAAGGAGTTAAGACCAGGACTTGTATCCGGTTTGTATTAGAGATAGACTAGTCCTAATCCTAGTAGGACTCCACATGTAACCCGCCCCTTCAACTTATATAAGGAGGGGCAGGGCTCCCCAAACAAAAGACAAGCAAGAAGAAACAATCTCTAGGGCTAGACACAAAGAGCCGGTTTACCGGCGACTCCCTGGTGATCATAATGAGACCTAGCCTCAAACAGCATGTAGGGTTGTTACCGGATGATGTTTCCCGGGGCCCGAAGCTGTCTAAGTCCTTGTCTTGTGTGTTGATCCGCCCTGCATCTCTCGTCCCACTCAACCCCTCTCAAGCTACCACATAGATGCGTTGGCCTCGCGACTAAGTCCTGACAGTAAGGACATCTGCCGTGACAAAACCACGACAGTTGGCGCCCACCGTGGGGCTCGCGCACGATGGTGTTGAGTTCTTGAAGGGAATTTTTAGGGATCGAGAAGCTCGCGATGGACCGGATGAAAATGAGCCAGAGAACAATCGTACAGGATAACCCAGCATGGGACAGCCTTGCGGCAGGGTCACAAAGTTTGTCGTCTGAGATCACAATCATGATTCTGGATCTGGCGTATTCAAAATTTGAGATGAGATTTAAGGTTGTGCGTCGTACGCCGTTGCAAAGTCGCCAAGATTGATTTGACGCCTCCGTCGTACGTGTACAAGTTTTGGAAAAATTGTTGAAACCGTGTCAAAGATGAAACAGTGCGAGGATCATAATCAGGGGCGGTCAACAGCAAGTCTCCAAGCAACCATCGGTTTGTCCTACGTGAAAAGTGAAAACTGATGTCAAATCATCCATCGAAGCCTCGAAGCCGGAGCAATATTCACGTGAAAGCTCAACTTTTGAGGGCGACCTGTACGACCAGGTAAAAAAGGCCACGACGTGGAATGAAGCGGAGATGGATTCGTCCAAAACTACCACGACTCGGAGGAGGAAAACCCGTGTTGACTGTTTCATCTCCGTTTCAGGACGCTCTCACCTAGTTGAATTGTGGTCGCTGCCGGGCCGCCTCTACCGTCGCATGTCAAACCACCGCCTGTTTTCTGCCATCGCCGCATTTTCCGCCTCGCGCTTCCGCCCGGTTTGCAGCCTGTTTTCTGCAGTCGTCGCTTCGGTCTCACACGCTCGCGGCATGGCCCCATCAGGTTCTGCCTGTCCCGCCTCCAGCTTGGCTGCGCGCCGGCGTCGCTCTGAAGGCTGGCCCCTGTTCCCCTGCCTTGGATTTTGAGCCGGCAGCCTCTACCGCGACCCGGCTTCCCTGAGCTACATCGCCTCCTTGCCGGGCTTTGCTGCTGCGAGCCGCCTCTGTCGCGGTCGCCCCTGAGTCGCGTTGCACCGTCCCCTGCCGGAGCTCTGTCGTTGAACCGCCTCGGCCGAGCAGCCTTGCCTGGGCCTCGATGCACCACCCACTGATGCTACTGTCTGGAATAGACATTAATGCTGTTTTAGAATACATGGATCAGAATTAGCTGCAACTAGCACAAAGTCTGACATGTCCTCCAAGTCAGAACTTTTCACTGATGCCTCATTAACTAGTAGTTTTGAGGAGGTTACAGATACATTTCTAAGGTTGATGGAGTTGCCGCAGACAACATCATTATATGGTCAAATTAGTTAACCCGGTCAGTGTGTTGTGAAGATTTTTTGGAAAAGGTCTACAAAATGTTATCCATGGATTATTTGGCTGGCAAGGACGCCTCCCTGCAACCATATAAGATTTCTAGAGATGATTATTAGCAATGATTGGGATTTTGACCATCACCTGGAGGAGGGTATCTGAAGTGATGGATTATATAAAACAGCAGAATATAGCCGAAGATGGAAAATTGTTGCCTATTGATCATTCTACGTGAGGAGTGAAAATCACGAATTTGTATGAGACCTCAAGTTACGAAAAGGAACAGAGGTTGGCTCAAGCTATATGATCAGACGTTTTGCTTTTACGGCCGATTCACAACAACAGCTAATTATGCCTTGTCGCAATGACTGGCTCGACGACCCATAGAAACATCAGGTGCTATCCTCCTTACATATTTTATCAGCACATCTTATTTGAGAACAATTATTCTGGTCTATGGTATTGTTTCGCAGGACAATTGTTCATCACAAATGAGGCGTTATACTGTGGGTATGGAGCATGCACCGGCAACGTTCCACAGCGACGTTTTCGTCCGTGCCACATTACTCGGTGAATGAATGTGCGCAAGTCGCCGCTCCTGTGGCCCAGTCTACATCAACTCGCTCGTCCATGCGGCTTACCGTGCCTGCAATTGCCTCGCCTGAACACACTGGCTTACAACGTCGTTGCCGGCTCATCTGTCCGCTTCCGCGGACGACTCACCCATGAGTGATTTCAGTTTCACCTAGTGGTCATCAACTTCATGGCGGATTATTTACGGCCTAAACGCGTCAGGTGATATCCATCTAAAATATATTTTATTAGCACATATTACTTTTGTCAAAGAGCAGTTTATCTTTGCCTTGGTCTGCGATATTGTTTATGCAGGACAATTGTTCACTGCAAAAGTTATGGTCGTGTCATGGATGTATAGCTAGCGCCACCATTATGCGCTAGCATCTGACCACACCATCAAGTTCGATGAACATATCTGCGAGCCGCCATTCTGCAGACCAGTTTATATCTACATGACGAGGCCGAACCGCCTGATCGACTCGCCCGTCCGCACCGGCTTACAATGCCGCGGCCGACTCATCTATCCGAGTCACCTCTGATGTTGCGGTCGTCTTTGTCGTCCGTCTCTCGCGGCCTGGTCTACATCAACATACCGGGCCGCACCTGTCTGCATGAGCTGTTTGAAGCAAGTCACAGCTTGGGTAGCCCGGTTTTCTTTCAACAAATTGGAGGCAAATTATCATATACTATCAACCGCCGTCTGCACTGGGTGGTTCAACGGGCAGGCGCACAAGTCGCCGCCACTACAATTTTGGTTAACTTCAAATCACCAGTTGGAAGGAACCATTGGCCGAGTTGCTGACATGGCTCATGCAGGATCATTTATAACCCGCCGCAGTCACCTCAACCTTCTGTGGATTCACATCATGCTATCAGCGCCAATGATATACAAGTTATGCCGGTTTATATCACGGTCAAATATGGAGAGTCTCAAGCCAACTCCTCGAGTCACCTTTGAGACTCGGGGGCTACAATGACATGAGTCAGCAAATCTTTCTAGTTTTAGCAAATTTAAGAACCCCATGACGATGGAGGGAAAGATAACCCGGTCCCGGAGGCTACTGTTATATTGATGAAAATTTAAAGGCCGTCAGAAAATTTCCGGCTTAGAAAGTATATGAAAGTTACAAAATCCCGGCTCAATGAAGAAGTTCCAGGTCATCAGAAAGGATCCCGGTTTAAAATCCGGCTCAAGGGAAGTCAGTCTCACTGAAGCTCTCAAATATCCGGTTTACAATCCGGTTCAAGGGAAATCTGTTCTCCCACAAAGCTCTAAAGCTCTCAAATCCGGGTTGAAAATGTCCGATTCAAAAAGGAATTAACTTCTCGCAAGTTCGAGTTTAAAGGCCGTCAGAAAATTTCCGGCTGAAAATGAAGATTCCGGTTTAAAATCCGGTTCAAGGGAAAGATGTCTCCCACAAAGCTTTGAAGCTCTCAATATCCGGTTCAAAATCCCGGTTCAAGAAGGATTTATCTCTTGACAAAAGTTAAAGGGTGCCAAAGAGGACCTGCTGCCATGATGCGCGGTTCAAACATGGGTATCATGCCTTATTGGCTTATCATATTATTGATCACTTGGGGGCTTGGTCGTATCCGAACCATAGCTACACCTCTTGATCGGCGCAATGCCACAGCATCACTTGGGGGCTTGGTCGTATCCGAACCATAGCTACACCTCTTGATCGGTGCAATGCCACAGCATCACTTGGGGGCTTGGTCGTATCCGAACCATAGCCACACCTCTTGATCGGCGCAATGCCACAGCATCACTTGGGGGCTTGGTCGTATCCGAACCATAGCTACACCTCTTGATCGGCGCAATGCCACAACATCACTTGGGGGCTTGGTCGTACCCGAACCATAGCCACACCTCTTGATCGGCGCAATGCCACAGCATCACTTGGGGGCTTGGTCGTATCCGAACCATAGCTACACCTCTTGATCGGCGCAATGCCACAGCATCACTTGGGGGCTTGGTCGTATCCGAACCACAGTCACACCTCTTGATCGGCTCAAAGCCACATCAATCCGGGGCCAAAGAGAGTGTTGTAAAACAACAGCTCAAACATAGGCACCCACTGAGCACAGCTCACAATGTTGCTTGGGGATTCTTTGCTGTCGAATTTAGGGCCTGGCAGCCCGTAAAAAGCCTCGAATACAATGGTTTTATTTGCCTTTTGCTAAGTTTCTCTTTCTTTTGTTAAGATTTGTGATGTTTTTAAACCGGTGTTCATTAACCCGGCTTGACTTTCAACTACAAGTTGTCAGTATATGATCAGTCATAATCTGGAGATTATCAGCCCGGTCTGGTTTGACTACAAGTCGCCAGTATTATATATGGTTAATCCGGTGTTTATCACAACCCGGCACGGTTTTATCATAAACCGACACAATATGGAAGGAGTTATCAGTACTCAAGATTGGGGTTATCACCCTTACTACAAAAAGTTGGTAAACCAACGATGTGATTCAATGTCACAGGTATGATATATTTCATATTTGATTATTCTTAAGTACAGCCTTGGTTATAAACCCGGGTTATATGTTGGGCATTATGACACGTCCGGCGGTAAACCGCCAGGACACTTTAAACTTGTTGTATGCAGAAACAGGTTGAATAAAGCATGATTATAAATCACCGGCGTTTATTAACCCGGCCTGGCTTTCGACTATATGTCGCCAGTATGATGATAAATTATCCGGTGTTTATTAAACCGGCCTGGCTTTAAGACGATAAGTCGCCAGTATATGATGAGAAATTATCCGGTGTTTATTAAACCGGCCTGGCTTTGGACTATAAGTCGCCAGTATATATTTGGATTGCGCCATTGGAATCATGCGCTTATAAATCATTGGGTTATATTATTCAAATAGCCAAACTTGGCTGAATTTTCATTATGATATTGAATGAATACGGTTTTCATACCGAATTATATTATCTTGAATAACCAACATGGCTGGATTTTATTATGGTTATTAATAACCGGTATTATTGAGGTTTTCAAAGTCGCTTTAGCGCAATGGCTATTATTTTATCAAAGGATATGATTTATTCTACAATGGAAGGAATAGTCCCGAGTCGCTGTAGGCTTACGACCCGGCACTTAGGGGCCACATTATTCAAATTGAGATTACATGCAAGTCTCATGTCGCTGCAAGCATGCACCATGACACTTGGGGGCTAATGCAAAGTCATTTTTATTGGCCTTATTGAAGACCCGACTCATCACATCATAATGAGCCGGCCCTTGGGGGCTACCAATTGCTCCTGTCAAGGTACATTATATTGAAAGGTCCATTGCTCAGTTGGTAAAGCACAAAGCTCTTAACCTTGTGGATGTGGGTTCAAGCCCCATTGTGGGGGTTACATTATATGATGTTCTTTTCAAAGAAGTATATATAAAGTACCAGCTCAATATTATCTTACTAAGCCGGCCCTTGGGGGCTACACGTTATTGTTCAAATCTACATGATCATATTTATAAAGTCCCTACTCATTATTGCATAATGACCAGGCACTTGGGGGCTACATATATGGAGTATTCAGTTTTTAATAGTGGCTGAGATGAACAACATGGATTTCTTCAAAGTGGCAGTAATTATATGGAAACAACTCTTAAGCCATCACTTTGTTCTGCTCAAGGCTTGGGGGCTACAGGTAATATGGATATAAGGGAGAAAAATCTTCAAATTCTCAGTTCTGAGCAAACCAGATTGACCCGATGTCTGCAACAATTATGACCCGGCGTCGGTGACAATTATGACTCGGTGCCATCCATATTTACAAACCGGTAATTTTGGTAATATTAAACCGGCAAGTTTTACATCTTCAAACCGGCTGAATATCAGATGAGTATTTCAAGACCCATATTTCTTAAACCGGCACTTTGGAAGCCGACTCAAGTGGATTATTCTTCACAATATTTCTCTGTGAGAAACCAATGTCAGAAAATTGAGTATGAAGCTGGCTTGTTGACCCGGATGTTCTAGAAGGAGGAAATGACAAGGACTTAAGGATGATCAGATGCCGGTTTACAAGAATTCTTAACCCGGAGCATAATCTGTCAAATTTCTTCTTGTGTTTGTTTTACAGGATTAGTTTAACATGGATAAATCCAAATTAAACTAGGGGCTAATGTCGGGGATATACCCCGCGGCGTAAACCGGCCGGAGGTATAACCCGGCCGGACTTGGCGGTTTACTTCAGACCCGGCTATGACTTGACGATTCACTGGCGACCCGTTTGGACCTAGCGGTTTACGATTCATTGGTAATCCGGCAGGCAGGTCAGAGGAGCGACAAGACCCGGTGGCCCAACAGGCGGTTCATGAAGGCCGGTTCATACTATGGTGGGCCTGTTTAAGAGGAAAGGCATGAGGAATATTTACCTTACAAAGAGTTAACACCAGGACTTGTATCTGGTTTGTATTAAAGATAGACTAGTCCTAATCCTAGTAGGACTCCACATGTAACCCGCCCCTTCAACTTATATAAGGAGGGGCAGGGCTCCCCAAACAAAAGACAAGCAAGAAGAAACAATCTCTAGGGCTAGACACAAAGAGCCGGTTTACCGGTGACTCCCTGGTGATCATAATGAGACCTAGCCTCAAACAACATGTAGGGTTGTTACCGGATGATGTTTCCCGGGGCCCGAAGCTGTCTAAATCCTTGTCTTGTGTGTTGATCCGCCCTGCGTCTCTCGTCCCACTCAACCCCTCTCAAGCTACCACATAGATGCGTTGGCCTCGCGACTAAGTCCTGACAGTAAGGACATCTGCCGTGACAAAACCACAACAGTGTGTATTTGAGAGAGTTCTTGAGATCTCGAACTAGCTACTGTGGATGCGTAGTCCAAAAGAGCCGAATCCTTCTCCTGGTCGCCTTGGGCCTCCTTTTATAGGCAAAAGGGGTCACCATAGTGGCACACAGGAGGTGGAAAGGCGTACAGTGCGCGAGCTTATCGCTCGGTATTACGGGACAAGACGCATTTAATGCATCGCTTAGGTGTCCCCTTGCTTTATCGGGGACGGGAACGGGGCCCGTCCCGTTCGTCACCGCCCCGTCTCGCTTCGTCACGTGCCCAGGCCAGCAATGCGTGTGGTGCCATGTAGGCAGGCATGCAGCTGAGGTGGCGCGGTGGTGGAGTCTTCACGAAGATTTGCATGCCACCACGCAGGTGCTTGCTGGGTTGGTGTGGAGGCCGCCCGTCGCAACGCAGGTGCCTGCCCAGCTGGTTGGGCTAGCAGCTGCTTGGGGACAGCGGTGGCATCTTTGGCAGACGTGGGCTGGCTACGGCCCCGCTGGTATCTTCGGCAAGGGCCTTGCTGGGGGCCCGGCAAGGGTCTTGCCGCGGCGTCGTGGTCATCCCCGGCGAGGACCTTGTCGGGGGTCTTGTGGATTTCCTCGTCTTGGATCCCGCCGAGGGTCGTCGTTTCTGGTCCTCATCTGATCTCATGTGTTTATGATATTGACAAAGATCTGCATGCCACCACAGAGGTGCCCCCCGAGCCTTGGTTCCAATGTAGTCGTTGGCGACGTTTGGAACTCTTGGGCTCGAGGGTGGCTCGCTCTGAGGGTACTGGGCAAGTTACCCCGGCAAGGCTCTTGCCGGGGCCGCGGAGGCTGCCCCGGCAAGGGCCTTGCCGGGGGGCCCACCTCACCCTCTTGCTCTTTGGTGTTTCTGGTCTTGGCGTTGCCTTGACCGTCTTGTGCTCCGGCTTCTATCCGGCCTCCCTCCTCGGCCCTACTAAGTCTGGTCGTGGCGCGCGGCTCTGACTGCTCGTGCACAAGTGAAGGGGTCAAAAGGAGAGCCCCTACTTTTGTACACCGACAGGAGCCCCCGGGGCTGGGCCACACATAAGTGCGACGCGTTGTTGGGCCAGGCCCAGAATGGTGCGCGGGCAGGTGGGGCGGATTTTACCGCAGTAACTTTTCGTCCGCTGGGCTTCCCCACGACCCGCGTTGAACGCGCGACGTGGAAGGTCGTGCGTGACGTGGGGGTCATGCGTGGGGCGGTTCCCGCACGCATGCGTCACATCGCAGTTAATGGGAAAAGAGGCGGCCCGCGCCTTCCCCGTAAAAAGGAATAACTGCGGGCGCGCTGCTTATTTACCCCCTGCATCTTCTTCAATCTCAGAACCGCCGTCCCCTTTTCCTTCCTTCCCAAGCTTTCGCCTTTGCTCGCCGCCGTTGTGTCTTCGCTGTTTTCTGTCCCTTGCTCCCCGCAGCCGCCATGGCACCCAAGACCAGCAGAGGCAAGGGAGTGGCCAAGGACACCGGGACGAGCGAGCCACTGGAGAGCGAGTTGGCGGCGCGGCGGACGCAGCTCGCCTACTTCCCCTTGACGGTCGACGTGTTTGAGCTCCGGGACTGCTTCAAGCCCCTATGGGGGTGCAAGACGGGGGGGAGACGGCGGGGCATCCAGCCACGCGTGTCATCCCCGCCAATTGCGCCGAGGCCGCCCGGAATCGCTACCCGTTCTTCGTCGATTACTTTTCTTGCGGCCTTTTCCCCCCTTTCTCCGATTTCTTCAACGATATCATGCACACATTTGGCTTCCACCTTCTGGATTTTACTCCAAACGCCGTGGCGTGCATGGCTCTGTTCGCCCACCTCTATGAGGGCTTCGCCGGAGTTCTTCCCAACACGGCGCTCTTCCGCCATTATTTTTACCCCCGCATTCAGAAGGGAGGCGCCATTTCTGGTTGCGTCACCTGGATCCCAAGGTCCAAAGGGACGTACCCGAAGGGTGCCTAGAAGGAGAGGTGGGAAGAATGGCGGGGCCGGTGGTGCTGGATTGAGGAGGTCGATCCACAGTAGTTCTGCTGGGTCCGCCAGGCGCCGCCGGTCCGCAGGAACGACTGGGGCAACGTCGACGCCCAGGACGACAAGCTCGAGATCGCCACCACCAGGATCCACCGCCTCACCGTTGCCTGGCTTACCCTGGAGATGATTGGGGCGGATTTCCTCTGCCGCCGATCTGCTCCTCAGCACAACAAGGGGAGGCCGGCCTGGCTCTTCCAGAACTTGGCTGACGTCATGAGGCTTCGCCCCGGCCTCAATCACAACTTCACGATGATGGGGCACGCTCACTTCTGCTAGCGGATCTTTCAGCTCGATGTGAACCGCGAAGGCTGGGCCGAGAGGTCCGGCAAGGTCGTCAAGGGGCCCTTGTTTGGGTTGCCGGCGGGGGTGGTCCCGCTGAGCAACAACTCGCGCCAGACCGACATCATCGCCATGATGCTGGACTGCAACGCGCACGGTCCCGTCCAAAACTGGGCCCCGCCGCCGGAGGAGCAGGTGCAGGAGTTCTTTGACGGCTTGGCGGAGGTGTACGTCCGCAACGAGCCGCTGCTAATCCAGGACACCACTCAGGCAGAGCTGGACTATATCGCCGCCAGGGCGGTGGAGGCGGAGCTTGCCAGGTAGGCCGGCAGTGCTGGCGGCATAGAGGACGAGGCCGCGGCGGCCGCGGAGGAGAAGGAGCTTGCCCAGTGGGCGGAGTCCGCTGGGGAGGCCAGCAGCGCCGGCACCGGGGCCCCTCTTGTCGAAGATGTGGTCGACGAGTCGTCGGAGGAGGAGGCCGAGGCTGTCGACCCTTCGGCCACGAGGAGAGGGCGAGTCGTGCGGCGGGCCACCTCTGGCCAGCCGGCTCGGCCCGGCAGGGTCGTGCAACCCCGGCAAGCTCAGGAGGCGTCCGCGCGCCAAACGAGGGCCGCGGCTGTGAAGAAATCAGTGAAGGCCGCGGTGGCGAAGGAGAAAGCATCTGCCTCCTATTCATCCAAGCGCGTCCAGACTCCGCCCTCCTCCCCTCCTCCGGCATACGTCGATGCGGATGTCACCTTTGACTTCGGGTCCCTCAGTCCAAGGAGGAAGAGGAAAGCAGCAGAGGAGGAGGTGGAGGACGAGTAAGTATCTTGTCCCTTTCTGTCATCTCCGTCTCCTTGGATCGTGCCACTTATCTTGATTCGTCTTCATCTTGGCAGGGATGCGGAGACATTGGCCCAGAGGGTGAAGAGGGCCAGGGCTTCGGCGAGCGGCCAGCCCCCGGCAGGGATTTCCGGTACACCGCTGGTGGTGTTGAGCAGCCCGGATAGCAGCCCCCGGCACAGCCCCCAACGTAAGTTCACCACTCACCCCTCATTGATGTGTGTTGGGGGCACGATCTCTTGGTGCTGACCTTGTCGTGGTTGCAGGAGGGGGACAGCAGCAGGAGGAGCCATAGAGGGCTACCCCCAACACGCCGCCCCCATCAACCACGCCACCCCGAGGGGCGTCCCCGGCAAGGGCGCCAAGCCCCGAGCCCAAGCACATGGAGGAGGAGGAGGAGAACTCCGGCACTGGTGGCTTCGCCTCGGCGCCAAATGTTGGCGGGGAGGGGACCTCTGCTTCCCAGCCCGGCACGGGTAAGTCACTCGCCTTCCATCCCTGTTCTTTTTGAATCTTGGTCTTGGCTTCGCCTCATCCCCTTCTTGGTATCCAGATCCCCCGTTGGCGGACCAGGAGGACATAGACACCGTCATCGAGGATGTCGCCAAGGCCGCTGAGGCAGAGGACGAGAAGATCGCCGCCGAGGAGGCCGCCAAGGGCGCTGCTGAGGACGCCGCCAAGGGGCCTGCCGGGGAACCCGGCAAGGGGCCTGCCGAGGAGGCCGGGAAGGCCACTCCCAAGGAGGAGGTGGTTGATGACCAACCTTCCTCCTCCGCTGCCTCTGGTTCCGGCAGGTATCTGAGGGTGAGCAACGACCTTTTCGTCCACCTCCCAGGGTCGTCAAGCTCCATGGCGCCCATTGAGGGAGAGGTGTTCGACGAAGAGGTGCTTGCCGCCGCCGGGCACGAGGTTGTTGACGAGCCGAGCGCCGGTGGCGACGGTTCTCGGGAGGAGCGGCTTCTCCAAGCCATGGGCGCCAGCTTCCAGAAGCTCCAGGCGCTCCACCACGCCCTCCTGGACAAGGCCAAGTCCAGGATGGCAACGGTGGACAAGGCGGAGGCGGACCTCAAGGGACGCGTCGCCGAGGCGCAAACTTGGTTCCGCCAGGCTTGCGAGGAGCTGAAGGCCGCCCAGGGCGAGCTGGCCAAGCGCGAGGTGGAGCTCACCATGAAGCGGGCTTACATCGAGAAGGCCCAGGAGACGGCGAAGAACTTGGCCGCTGCAGCCGAGGCCGCTCGAACCCAGCACCAGGCCGCGCTGAACTCCCAGGAGGAGGACCTTGCCACGCGTGAGAAGAAGCTTGCCGCAACGCTCCGCGGCAAGGATGAGGAGCTGGAGAAGCTCGTCGTGCAGCGGACCTAGGAGCTGGAGCATAGGCACAAAGAGGCACTCGATGCCTAGGCTCTGGTTCACGCCGACAGGGTGAAGGAGCTGGAGGTGGAGCGGGACGAGCTAAAGGGCCAGGACCTGAAGCTGTCCCAGGAGAAGGACACGCTCAACGGCGCCCTGACGAAGGCACAGGGCGCGGCCGTCAGCAGGGCCGGGCAGCTTTCCGAGGCCAACAACTCCATCAAGGACCTCAAGCTGAAGCTGGAGGGTCTCGAGGGGATGCTGTCGGAGGCCCAGGCCCGGGAGGGGACCTTGGCCAAGGATCTGGAGGCCGAGAAGCAGCAGCGGAAGAACGAAGCCGCCAACCACATGGATTTTGTGGATGGTGAGAATCGCTAGATTGGCCGCCTCGAAGACGTCGCCGGCAGGATCACGATGCAGGTGGCCACCATGGGGATGCCAAACATGAGGTACGCCCTAGATCGTAGCACGGCTCCCAACGCCAGGCTGACCCTATTCTTCGAGGGTGTTCTTGGAGCCCTGGAGCATTTCCGCTCCACCAGGGCGACTTTCCTGGCCAATGAGGCCCGGAGGCTTTGCCGGGGTGCCATGACCAAGGTTCTCACCAAGGTGGCATACTGGAATCCCAACCTCGACTTCGACGCTACACTGGAGAGCTTGCCGGAGGGTGTGGACCTCGCGCCGCTCAGTGAGCGTATCGAGCCCGTCATCAGCGGCATCGATGGAATCTAGAGGGTAGAGGGCCATCGCCGGGACTAGGCACCCCGTTTCTGATCGTCGCTGCAGGTTCATGACCAAGACAATTTCTATCTTTAGTTAGAACTGCAGCAGCAATTGATGTAATATAACTCTACAGTACTTTTGAGATGATGCATGTTATTTTCCTGTTCAATCCCTCCTTTGTATGTTCACCCTACGTTAATCGGGTAGGCTTACCAGCGTGTATACCCAAGCCGCGGCGCCTCGAGGACGGATCCTCGATAGCCTGCCGGGTGTGCTTGCTACCAGGCAAACCACCTTATCGCTCTCAACGCGGCCACTCGAACTGTCGAGCTTGACTGGAGTCAGAATCAAGGGCGTTGCCAATTGCGGAAGGCTACCCTGCCGCTCTCGGCGCGGCTGCTTAAGCTATTGAGCGGACTCGAAATAGAGTAAGGGCGTTGCCAATAGCAGGAAGGCCCCATTGCATGCAGGTTTTTCATACAAAGAACAAGATTTCCGAGGGGAATAACCTTATATAAAAAGGAAATATTTAAAGTTCGGCATGACTTAGCTTTCCTGTCGCCGCGCGGGCGCCGTTCGCTTTCGCAGACGACGTCGCCCGTTCAGTCGTCTTCTTCCTTGGAAAACATGGCGACGAAGAACCGCTAAACCAGCTGCTAAACTAGATTCTCTCAACTGCATCCCCTACCTGGCGCGCCAAAGATGTCGGGGAAACGACACCTATGAGATCACAATAATCCCTATTACGGTTGACAGAGCACAGGGTTGTGAGAAGAGCAGGTTTAGCTGTCAGAATACAGTTCGTTTACCCAGGTTCGGGCCGCGAGGATGCGTAATACCCTAGTCCTGCTTTGATGTGTATTTGAGAGAGTTCTTGAGCTCTCGAACTAGCTACGGTGGATGCGTAGTCCAAAAGAGCCGAATCCTTCTCCTGGTCGCCTCAGGCCTATTTTTATAGGCAAAAGGGGTCGCCATAGTGGCACACAGGAGGTGGAAAGGCGTAGAGTGCGCAAGCTTATCGCTCGGTATTACGGGACAAGACACATTTAATGCGTCGCTTAGGTGCCCCCTTGCTTTATCGGGGACGGGAACGGGGCCCGTCCCGTCCGTCGCCGCCCCATCTCGCTTCGACACGCACCCAGGCTAGCGATGTATGTGGTGCCATGTAGGCAGGCAGGCAGCTGAGGTGGCGCGGTGGTGGAGTCTTCATGAAGATTTGCATGCCACCACGTAGGTGCTTGCTGGGTTGGTGTGGAGGCCGTCCGTCGCAACGCAGGTGCCTGCCCAGCTGGTTGGGCTAGCAGCTGCTTGGGGACGGCGGTGACATCTTTGGCAGACGCGGGCCTGGCTACGGCCCCGCTAGTGTCTTCGGCAAGGGCCTTGCCGGGAGCCCGGCAAGGGTCTTGCTGCGGCGTCGTGGTCGTCCCCGGCAAGGACCTTGTCAGGGGTCTTGTGGATTTCCTCGGCTAGGATCCCGCCAAGGGTCGTCGTCTTCTGGTCCTCATCTGATCTCATGTGTTTATGATCTTGACAAAGATCTGCATGCCACCACAAAGGTGCCCCCCGAGCCTTGGTTCCAACGTAGTCGTTGGCGGCGTTTGGAACTCTTGGGCTCGAGGGTGGCTCGCTCTGCTGGTACTGGGCAAGTTGCCCTGGCAAGGCTCTTGCCGGGGCCGCGGAGGCCGTCCCGGCAAGGGCCTTGCTAGGGGAGTCCACCTCGCCCTCTTGCTCTTTGGTGTTTCTGGTCTTGGCGTTGCCTTGACCGCCTTGTGCTCCGGCTTCTCTCTGGCCTCCCAACTCTGCCCTACTAAGTGTGGCTGCGGCGCGCGGCTCTGACTGCCCGTGCACAAGTAGAGGGGTCAAAAGGAGAGCCCCTACTTTTGTACACCGACATGATGATAAACTATTCTATATGCAATAAGTCTTTGTGGCTCTGTGTCTGAGGTTTTTGCGTAAAAGCTGATTTTATTTTCCCTACAACAAAGGAATATCAGGAGCCTGTACTACGGAGTTTTCTACCATGACATGGTTCCGCCAACCGATGTCTTATAGCCCACACCATCATAATGTTGCCCACAATTAAGTTATCAGTGCGGTGTTGAGAGTTCCGAGATATATCCAAGTCCATAGGCTCAAATTGTCCGTAACTGGGGACACGGCTAATCGATTAGGTTTTAACCCTCTACAGAGGTTTGTACACTTTACCCATAAGATTCGATCCCTCTTTTTAGATTCTCGCACTTCAGGGTGTTTGAGAACAAGACGACGGAAACATGGTCTTCTGAAGAGTACCCCTGACCACTGTCTGATGCTCATCCAATCCTACCGTAGTTCTACATCTGCTAGCACCGTCCCAGCCAGAGTCACCACTAGGGCCAACCAAGCCAGAGCCCATAGTGACTTGCGGTTGCACAGGTAAGCTTCCGAGCATGAAGTATTCTTCTGTCTCTTTGAGCCTGGGTGGAGCTTTCCGCATGAGATCACGGGGCTTCTCCGGAATCACCGAGTACTGGATGCACCAATGTACCCTTCTTAACCATTCTCCACCCAGAGGTATATTGAATTCTTGTCTTGAGTCTTGAAGTCTTGGCCTTGAAGATGCAGTCCTTGCATAGCACTCATACCAACCCCGTCTACTATAGCGTAGCATTAAAACTATATAGCGTCTCGGGCTTGATATCAGGGTGATGGGTTCCTACCTCATGCATTCTACTCAACTACAAGAAGCCAATATAACTACTGGAGGGATTATGAATGGTGACACTAAATGCAATAAAAACATAGGCATGAAAAGCATGGTCAAAGTGAACTTGCCTGGTATTACTTGATGAAGATAACAACGCTCTCAGAATTAAAGACTTGGTAGAACTATTCGTCACTCCGTTGAAAATCTATATTAAACAGACATAACATTCATATAAGAAAACATACTAGCAAGCAATTCTAACACTCTTAATAAAATGAACAAATAAAATGCAAATCAACAAGGGGCATCAAATAAAAACCGAGAAAAACTTCACAACAAAACTACTAAAGAAAACTCTAAGACATAACACAAAATAGTTTTGTCATAAGTAAAAACTTAACAACAATTAAAACACTAAACTAATAAATTAACAGAAAAGAAAAATGTAAAACAACTAATTTAACATAAAGTATTTTCATAAACTTTAAGTAGCAAAAAGAAACAAATAAAAATCTTTTATAAAACCCTAACTAAGAAGAATACAAGTTTTCATACAAAACTAAAGAAAAATAATTTTTAAGAAATAAGAATAAAATTATCTATTGTTAAATAACAGAAACAAAATAATTTTTTCAAAAGTGACAAAAAGAAATAAATTAAAAACTATTAAAACTATATGTAAAAACTAAAACAAAACAAAAACTAAAACAGTACTGTTTGTCTAAACCACTAATTTAAAATAAACTAAAAATAAATCACTATATCCTACTGGATAGACAAAACAATAACAAAACAGTAGCAAAAAGAATCAACCGAAAATATTTTATAAAACTCAAGATATGGCCATATTAGTGATTTGAACAAATTTCATCAAATTCAAATTTCAAGTACTAAAATTTGAAATCCGAGTGCACCAACAGAAACTTTAACAAATTTTGAATCTAATGCAAAAATAATCACTCAATTTGGATAAGCACACAAAATGATATGAAATATCTAAGATTGAAACTTTTATGTTTTTAAAACAGAAACAAAAAAACAAAAAAAAAACAGATCGGGCTGCTACTGGCCTAGAGGATGTGCGATCCGATCTATAAAACGCTTGGCCGATACGTAACAAAACCATACGTGCTAGTAAAACAAAAAACCAACCGGCTAAACCCTGCCTGTTCAGCGATCTAATTTAACGCGTTTATTTTAGATCGTATGGTGGAGGGGGAGTGGAGAGCTCACCGCGGGGAGGTCGCCGGCAAGCGGCTCGGACATCATCGGCGGCGGCGCTCCGGTCGCCGACAGGGTCGGCGGAGACGTCGAGTGGGTGCGGCAGTCGACGGCGACCTCGTCAGTTGTCGTGGCGTCGTCGGAGGTGGTCTGAGGAGGTCGGCGGCGAGGTTGAGGCGGTGGATGGCATCAGATGGCATCGGGTAGCGGCGCCCCGGTGGTCCTTGAGCTCCGGCGAATGCACCAGGCGATGCTGCAGTAGACGGCGGGACGTTCGGTGGTGGTGGGAGGGGTTGAGGTGGTCGGAGACGAGCGGGGCAGGGGCAATGGCGCGACGGGTGTCTTGGACTCCGGCGAGCGATTCCGGCATCAAGAAGGGGTCAGGGTTAGGGCTTTAGGGCGGAAATGGGCGAGGGGGAGGTCTATATATAGGGGGGAAGTCTACTTGGAGAAGGGGCGAAGGGGGACTCGCGATCCCGAGTTCTCCGGGATACGGGGGCGCGGGCGTTGCTCCAGGCGAGTGAGTGGCTTGCAGGAGGAGGAAGAAGGTGTGGGATCCACTATCAGCCAGAGAGTGAGAGAAGGAGGGGATCGGGCGGTCGATCACAAAGGGGTCCGGCGCTGCGCGCGGCTGGGCCTCGTGGAGGGAGAGAGCAAGGGAGATGGGTCGGCTGGCAGCAGAGGGCTTCGGCCAAATTCTTAATAAAAACATTTTTTCCTTTCTCTTTTGGACAGAGATCAAAGGAAATAAAACTAAAAAAATAAAAAAGTTATATAGACATATAATATATCAAAATTTTCAGAAAAATAAATCATAAATCGTGAACATATTTTCAAAGGCAACTAAAATCCACAAAAATTTAAATAAGGAAAACAATGCTACTAGTTCATTTAAAAACCAAATAAAAATATTTTAAAATACTAAAATGATTTCAAACTCGTTTTTCTCCATTTTTCTACTATACGGAATCAATTTACCCTATTTTCCATATATTTTATTTTTGGAGAAAATAATTTGAAGAAAAACCAAATAACTCTAAATTGAAAAATGGGTTTCAAAAGAACTATTCAATTTGATTCTTTTAAACTTCAAACTCATATTTCACATAATTTGAAGAAGTCATTTTATCTTCTCTCATGAAAATCATTGAGTTGCATAAAGTTTCTGGTTTGAATTATTTGCAAATGAAATTCAAATATTTTCAAAAACCCTTTTCATTTTAATTGGAAGAAGTCATGTCATCTTCACTCTAGGATTTTGCATTTGAAAAGAATTTGAATTCATGGAGATCAGAATGCAAAGTGAAAAGTTTGGGAAAGTCATTTCGTTCCCTCTCATTCAACTTTCAAAAAGTTTCAAATTCCACTCAATTTCACACAATCAGTCACACAACAATGAAACAAACAATCATAAATATTTAATTAATATAACATTCCAAAATTTATAATTTTGGGATGTTACAAACCTACCACACTTAAAATGAATCTCGTCCTCGAGATTCGAAGAGGCTAGCAAGAAAGGGTTAGGGTTTGGGGGTCTTCCAGCAATCCCATCGAACGGAATGGTCTAGTGTGCTACCACACTTAAAATCAAAGTCATGGGTCCATCAAAACTCATGTACTCCATCCTTAGAGTTAACGGTGTCAGTCTTCTCATATTCTCTAGAATAACTCCTTCTCTGAGGCTCTTCTAGTAGGGGCATAACCTGTTCCTCAAACCCATGTCCTTTCATCCTGGTGAGGTTCTTCCGAGACTGGGTCTTCTTATCTGGCGGGTCTGTCGCCAATGCTAAACAACTATCGAGATCTCATGGTGGTCAACCATTTACAGGTTTCTCCTGCAGGAAAAAGGGTCTAGGTTGAATCTCACTGTATAACCCACGGTTGGCAATGGTTGCTTGTACATGGATCAATCGTCCTACCATTCTGAGGTTTAAACAAGTTTTTGGTATCGTTGTCTCTCTACTATGGGCAATTCACTCTAGATTTACCATCCCAAATAGTAAGAGCGAATGATAAGAGTAAGTCGGTATGGTGAGCAATACATTCCGCACCAAATCATTAGCCTATATAAGGTTTAGCGAATCTCGCATTTCTAACACTCAGTCATCCTCACAAGCCTTGCAGAATTTCTCTTGTCGCCGAACTTAGTTCGGGTATATCCTTTGGTTCTGCCAGCCAAACATAACATCTATCGTTTCTTCACAACTCTCGGATTTTTTTTCGTATCCTCCTAAGGAACGTCCGATGATGTAATCATAGCTTCTTCCAAAATTTCTTCTTCCAAAGCATACTTGGTCCATATTAATTCCTGGGCCTGTGGGTTATGGCCCACTTCAACACTTCTACAACTTTAACTCATCCTTGGAGTATATCTTGTTTCCATATTTTGACATTACACCTCACTTCATTCCATCATATCAAAAACCAAAACTCCAACTCATTTTGTCCAAACTACACTTTGCGGAATAAATATTCCTTTCCATAAATCAGGTGTTCTCAGAGGGTACCACTAGCCTAAAAATGAAATGTACAATTTCATCCATAGACCATATTTCTCATATCCTCGAAAATGGTCAAAATCTTTGTTCATAGAGTAACAACTCAAAAAAATCCACGTATGAAATCATGACACATTAACTTTATTGATTTCATGAATTCATTACAGTATCCGAGACTTCTATTACATAAATTCAACTCCATATCCTTATGGAAACAATTGCTTCCTACTACACTTATAACCAATATCAAAATTCCAACTACTCAACTCCAGCTTTCATCTGGTCGGGACATTTAGTAGCATCATGTCCTGCTTCCCTGCAACATAAACAAATAACTTCCGATAAGTCTTTGGGCTTCTTGGGGATGGTGTCTGCTCTTCGGGTTGTTGGCTTCTTCTCTAGACATTTATTGGCATAGTGTCCTAAGGTATTGCACTTGAAACATGTGATATAACTCAGGTCCTTCTCTGCAGAAATTGGGTTGTTCTAAAGATGCCTTCGTCTTCTCTTCCCGGATTTCTCCGTAATGATCAGAGCTTCTATTCCGTGCGGGTCAAACTTCACTTCTGCTATCGGGAAGTCTCCAAGATACTCTTCTCTTTACTTTGTGCAATACTGAGAATAATGTCCTTCTTCTCCACATGAATAGCAAGCGTTGGAGTAAAATCTGTTTAGGCCTTCTTCTTCAGGGTCTTGAACGACTTCCTTCATCACTGGTTCTTCTAAACTTTCCCTGAGGGCTTCTTTCTCCTTCTTGGTAATTACTTGTACCTTGGGCTAAATGTGACATTGACCAGGGTAGTGTGTAGTTCCTTCACACAAGAAACAAGTAACTTGCCCAGTCGGGCACTCTTCGGCTGGGTGATTCTCCTCACAAGGAGGGCATCCATCCTTGTGTTCCTCCTGGGTGTTTCCTATTTCTCCACATATCTTGCATGCACAAGTTTGCTTCATTTTACTGTCACCGGGCTTCTGGATAAAATGAGACCTCGGTAGAATCGTCTTGAATTCTTCCCAAGCATTTGCTCCATTCCATCCTTGTATAGCTTGATGTATCTCTCGCCATGTTGCACCACCTTCTGTGATGCGCCGTAAGGTGTATGGAACCATATACTCTCCTTCAATACGGTGCCCCTTCATGCGATCTTCCATGTTACATATCCATTGTGCTACCTCTGGTTGTGTCATTGATCTCGAAAATACAACTCCATCTTCATTCATCATCTATTGGGTCCAAGTGTTTTGGGATGAGATACAGAAGATAGAGGGAGATACACGCAATACAAACAATAGTTTTGAAGAAACAGGTTTTATTTTGTGGCTGTCAGAAAAACATCAAACAAATGACAGCTCACAAATCTTCGCATCTGACCTAAGTATATAACAGGGGTTTTGGTCCTCTAGGGGTCAAATAAATATTTGGAGTTTTCCAATTCTTCAAGTCTTCACAGTCTTCTGTTGTTGCAGTTGTAATTCTTCCAACGCATGGAGAAATCCTCTTTACTCTGAAATCGCCATCAGTTGTCTGATATCTTGTACTTCTTGGAGTGACTTAAGTTGATCCTACATGTGGTCAAAAGGGAAAAGGATATACTCTAGCAATTTGAGGTAAGAGAGACTACTTGATAAAATCGGAAAAGACGAGAAGTAAAGGGTCCTTTTGAAAATAAAGTTTTAGAGATATCCTGTCCTAGGGGCTTTCCAGTTTCTAGGGTCACGTCCTACAGTCAACATGTGCTCTGATACCATGTCTGTAGCGACCCGACCTCAAACGGTCAAGTCTCTGTGTATCTATGCCATACCTGGATCAATATGCTGGCACACACAGTACATCAGTATATATATCAAAGTGCAATCACATGTATAAATAACGTAAAACTGATATGTACCTTATAAGTCTCAGCGGAAACAAACAATCGGGTGTGGAGTCCCATCAACGCCATCGGAAAGTTGAGTGTAGACCGTAACCTAACAATGAAACTCACTCGTCGTAGGAAATAATCCTGCAACAAGATACGTTGCAACCGTGTAGGTCTGTACATTGAATGTACCGGCAAGATCACAATAAGAGAAAACATATGATAAACTATGCTATATGCAATAAGGCTTTGTGGCTCTGTGTTTGAGGTTTTTGCGTAAAAGCTGATTTTATTTTCCCTACAACAAAGGAATATCAAGAGCCTGTACTACAGAGTTTTCTATCATGACATGGTTCCGCCAACCGATGTTATATAGCCCACATCATCATAATATTGCCCACAACTAAGTTATCAGTCCGGTGTTGAGAGTTCCGAGATAGATCCAAGTCCAGAGGCTCAAATTGTCCGTAACCGGGGACACGACTAATCGTTTAGGTTTTAACCCTCTACAGAGGTTTGTACACTGTACCCGCAAGATTCGATCCCTCTTTTTACGTTCTCGCACTTCAGGGTGTTTGAGAACAAGACGACCGAAACATGGTCTTCCGAAGAGTTCTCCTGACCACTGTTCGGTGCTCATCCAATCCTACCGTAGTTCTACATCTGCTAGCACCGTCCCAGCCAGAGTCACCACTAGGGTCAACAAAGCCAGAGCCCATAGTGACTTGCGGTTGCACAGGTAAGCTTCCGGGGTTGAAGTATTCTTCCGTCTCTTTGAGCCTGGGTGGAGCTTTCCGCATGATATCACGGCTCTTCTCCGGAATCACCGATACTGGACGCACCAATGTACCGTTCTTAACTATTCTCCACCTAGAGGTATATTGAATTCTTGGCCTTGAATATGCAGTCCTTGCAGATGCCATCATGGAGTTGTCGTCATTGACGTAGAGTTCTTCATACTCACACCACTCCCGAGCACTCATACCAACCTCGTCTACTATAGCGTAGCATTAAAACTATATAGCGTCCCGGGCTTGATATCAGGGTGATGGGTTCCTACCTCATGCATTCTACTCAACTACAAGAAGTCAATATAACTACTGGAGGGATTTTGAATGGTGACACTAAATGCAATAAAAACATAGGCATGAATAGCATGGTCAAAGTGAACTTGCCTGGTATTACTTGATGAAGATAACAACGGTCACAGAATTAATGACTTGGTAGAACTATTCGTCACTCCGTTGAAAATCTATATTAAACAGACATAGCATTCATATAAGCAAACATACTAGCCAGCAATTCTAACACTCATAATAAAATGAACAAATAAAATGCAAATCAACAAGGGGCATCAAATGAAAACCAAGAAAAACTTCACAACAAAACTACTAAAGAAAACTCTAAGACATAACACAAAATAGTTTCGTCGTAAGTAAAAACTTAACAGCAATTAACATACTAAACTAATAAATTAATAGAAAAGAAAAAAGTAAAACAACTAATTTAAGAGAAAGTATTTTTCATAAACTTTTAGTAGCCAAAAGAAACAAATTAAAATCGTTTGTAAAACTCTAACTATGACCTATACAAGTTTTCATACAAAATTAAAGAATTTTAAAAAAACAGAATAAAATTGTTTACTGTTAAATAACAGAAACAAAATAAATTTTTCAAAAGTGACAAAAAGAAATAAATTAAAAACTTTAAAACTATAAAGAAAAGACTAAAACAAAACTAAAACTAAAATAGTACTATTTTGTCTAAACCACTAATTTTAAATAAACTAAAAATAAATCACTATATTCTACTGGATAGACAAAACAATAACAAAACAATAGCAAAATGAATCAACCAAAAATATTTTCTAAAACTCAGGATACGGCCATATTAGTGATTTGAACAAATTTCATCAAATTCAAATTTAAAGTACTAAAATTTGAAATCCGAGTGTACCAACAGAAACTTTAACAAATTTTGATCTAATGCAAAAAGAATCACTCAATTTGGATAAGCACACATAAAGATATTAAATATCTAAGATCGGATAGGCGCTACGCGTCGGGCTGCTACTGGGCCTAGCGGATGTGCGATCCGATCTATAAAACGCTCGGCCGATACTTAACAAAACCACACGTGCTAGTAAAATAAAAACCGACCGGCTAAACCGATCTAGAAAAAAAACTACCCGTTCAGCGATCTAATCTAACGCGTTTATTTTAGATCGGACGGTGGAGGGGGAGTGGAGAACTCACCGCGGGGAGATCGACGGCGAGCGGCTCGGACGTCGGCGGCGGCGGCGCTCCGGTCGTCGGCGGGGTCGGCGGAGACGTCGAGTGGGTGCGGCAGTCGACGGCGACCTCGTTAGTTGTCCTGGCATCGTCGGAGGTGGTCTGAGGAGGTCGGCGGCGAGGTTGAGGCGGTGGATGGCGTTGGATGGCGTTGGGTGGCGGCGCTCCGGTGGTCCTCGAGCTTCGGCGAGTGCACCAGGCGATGCAGCAGTAGATGGCGGGACGTTCAGTGGTGGTGGGAGGGGTTGAGGTGGTCGGAGATGAGAGGGGCAGGGGCAATTGAGGGAGTCCTGGATTAAGGGGTCCTCGGATGTCCGGCCTGTTGGACATGGGCCGGACTGATGGGCCGTGAAGGTACAAGACAGAAGACTCTCTCCCGTGTCCGGATGGGACTCTCCTTGGCGTGGATGGCAAGCTTGGCGTTCAGATATGAAGATTCCTTTCTCTATAACCAACTTTGTACATCCCTAGTCCCCTCCGGTGTCTATATAAACCGGAGGGTTTAGTCCGTAGAGGCGATCACAATCATATATGCCAGACTTCTAGGGTTTTAGCCATTACGATCTCGTGGTAGATCAACCCTTGTAATACTCATATTCATCAAGATCAATCAAGCAGGAAGTAGGGTATTACCTCCATAGAGAGGGCCCGAACCTGGGTAAACATCGTGTCCCCTGTCTCCTGTTACCATCGACCTTAGACGCACAGTTCGGAACCCCCTACCCGAGATTCGCCGGTTTTGACACCGACATTGGTGCTTTCATTGAGAGTTCTGTTGCGTCGTCGTCAAGAGGTTCGATGGCCCCATCAATCACCTACAACAACGCCGTCCTGGGGGAAGTTTTCCTCCCCGGCCAGATCTTCGTGTTCGGCGGCTTCGCACTGTGGGCCAATTCGCTTGGCCATCTAGAGCAGATCGACAGCTACGCCCCAGGTCATCAGATTAGTTTTGGAAACCTGGACTATGTCGCTGACGTCCGGGGAGACTTGATCTTCCAAGGATTCGCGACCCCAACTTCCGCTCTGGCCTTAGATCCAGAGCGCGTCGCCATGCCCGAAGACGGACTTCCTGAGTCCGCCGGACTGCCGGCAGCTACCAAACCCAGTACGGGAGAGTCGGAGGAAGTAGTGTCACCGGCAACCGTCGTGAAGCCGGACTCTTCTCCGAACACTGGCTCCAAATTCTCAGGGCCAGCATCGTGTGAGTTCGGCCAGGGAACCTCCCTCCTACCGTACTCCACGGGCTCTCTCCTCCCTGGCAAAACCTCGCCTTTAAGCGCGGCTCGGACATCATCGGCGGCGGCGCTCCGGTCGTCGACAGGGTCGGCGGAGACGTCGAGTGGGTGCGGCAGTCGACGGTGACCTCGTCAGTTGTCGTGGCGTCGTCGGAGGTGGTCTGAGGAGGTCGGCGGCGAGGTTGAGGCGGTGGATGGCATCAGATGGCATCGGGTAGCGGCGCCCCGGTGGTCCTTGAGCTCCGGCGAATGCACCAGGCGATGCTGCAGTAGACGGCGGGACGTTCGGTGGTGGTGGGAGGGGTTGAGGTGGTCGGAGACGAGCGGGGCAGGGGCAATGGTGCGGCGGGTGTCTTTGACTCCGGCGAGCGATTTCGGCGTCGAGAGGGGGTCAGGGTTAGGGCTTTAGGACGGAAACGGGCGAGGGGGAGGTCTATATATAGGGGGGAAGTCTACATGGAAAAGGGGAGAAGGGAGACTCGCGATCCCAAGATCTCCGGGATACGACGGCGCGGGCGTTGCTCCAGGCGAGCGCGTGGCTTGCGGGAAGAGGAAGAAGGTGCGGGGTCCACTGTCAGCCAGAGAGTAAGAGAAGGAGGGGATCGGGCGGTTGATCGCAAAGGGGTCCGGCGCTGCGCGCTGCTGGGCCTCGTGGAGAGAGAGCAAGGGAGATGGGTCGGCTGGCAGCAAAGGGCTTCGGCCAATTAAAAAAACATTTTTTTCCTTTCTCTTTTGGACAGAGATCAAAGGAAATAAAACTAAACAAAAATAAAAAAATTATATAGACATATAATATATCAAAATTTTCAGAAAAAGAAATCCTAAATCATGAACATATTTTCAAAGGCAACTAAAATCCACAAAAAACTAAATAAGGAAAACACTGCTACCGGTTCATTTAAAAACCAAATAAAAATATTTTAAAATACCAAAATGATTTCAAACTTATTTTTCTCCATTTTTCTACCATAGGGAATCCTTTTACCTTATTTTCCATATATATTATCTTTGGAGAAAATAATTTGAAGAAAAACCAAATAACTCTAAATTGAGAAATGGGTTTCAAAAGAACTTTTCAATTTGATTCTTTTAGACTTCCAACTCATATTTCACATAATTTGAAAAAGTCATTTTGTCTTCTCTCATGAAAATCATTGAGTTGCATAAAGTTTCTCGTTTGAATTATATGCAAATGAAATTCAAATATTTTCAAAAACCCTTTTCATTTTAATTGGAAGAAGTCATGTCATCTTCACTCTAGGGTTTTGCATTTGAAAAGAATTTGAATTCATGGAGATCAGAATGCAAAGTGAAAAGTTTGGGAAAGTCATTTCATTCCCTCTCATTCAACTTTCAAAAAGTTTCAAATTCCACTCAATTTCACACAATCAGTCACACAACAATCACACAAACAATCATAAATATTTAATTAATATAACATTCCAAAATTTAGAATTTTGGGATGTTACAAATCCTCTATTCTTTTCTCTTGCTGTTTTCCTGTAAGATCTGAAAATATGTCATCCCAAGACTCTAAGGGTGAGAGCTATGTTGATGATCTCATCGCAAACCCCAAATCCCATTGGGATGAGAAGCACTATAGCTGGACCTCCGAAGAAGATGAAGATGAATTGGTTCCTCCCCGATTCAAAAACGAAAGCATGGATGCATTATGCAAGAGCATAATAAAACTCGAGATAGATAATGACGAGTCGAGGATAAATAATTTTAGTCTCCGTCAGAAGCTGGAGGAAGCGAAGGGCAAACCCTCTACTTTATCACCACCACCGCTACCTCCTTCTTCACCACCAAAGGAGAATTGAGTATCGGGTATGGGCACTCCCCTTGGCTTCCGCCAAGCATGGGGGAGGCGCCCCAGTATCGTATCATCCCACTATCTTTTTTGCTTTTACTTATTTTAGTTTGATCTTTTTTCTTTAGATGAATAAAAGTTAGTTCGATCCTTTCTTCCTTGAGAGTTTGCTTAGTGATCTATCCTTGTAATCGTGTGCAAGTTATATAATAAAGTTTAGTTTGGGTTTTTGCTTTCTTTACTCTCATGCTGCAATTAAAGAAAACAAATAAGAAAGAGAAAGAGAAAGGAAATAAATAAAAGAAAGGGAGTAAATCAATAATATCATATACTAATCCTATGGTAGGTGATGGCACAACATAAGGAAAAATATAAGTAGAAATTTTTATTAGAGATTGACAAACATAGCATTAGTCAATGATGCAACTCATGAAAGAATTAATAAGGGAAGAGAAGATTCACATATAAATATACTATCCTAGAAATATTTTGTGATTGTCAGCCCTCATCAAAATATTATATGCCAAAATTGTTGACGTTAGACAAGGAAGACAACTTAATGGTTTATGTTTGTTTATATTCACATAGAAGTCATATTGCCATAGATCCTTCAACATGTGGTGCTTGCCCCTATCTTTGCTAGCCAAAAATTCCGCACTAAGTAGAGATACTACTTGTGCATCCAAAAATCCTTAAACCCAAATCTTATTTTCAAGTGTCCACCATACCTACCTAGGGATTGAGCAAGATCCCTCAAGTAAGTTGTCATCGGTGCAAAAAGGCAATAAAATTGCTTCTAAATGTGTGAGATCATTTAGTGTAAGAGAAATTTGAGCGTTGCACGAACTTGTGATGGTGAAGAATAAAATAGACAGACTGCATAATAAAGGTCGCTATCACGAGGGGCAATGCAATGTGACGTTCTTTTGCACTAAGGGGTTGAGCATACAAACAAATAAGCGCATGGCAACCTCTGCTTCCCTCTGCGAAAGGCCTATCTTTTACTTTTATGTATTTACTTTTATGCAAAGAGTCAAAGTTTTCCTTCTATTCCTTTTTATTTTTTCTCCTTTGGCAAGCATCATGTGGTGAGGAAAGATCTAGGCACATATGTCCTGTTAAATATAGATAGCATGAGTTATTATTGTTGACATCACCCTTGAGGTGAGTACGTTGTGAGGCGAAACTATAAGCCCCTATCTTTCTATGTGTCCGGTTGAAACATTTTGCTCATGTGTACGCGGTGAGTGTTAGCAATCATAGAAGACTATATGATGGTTGAGTATGTGGACTTGCCTAAAGGCTCCGACACGTGACCCTTCCTAAAATGATGATGAATTTTAGTTGCAAAGTTGACTGAGAACATAGTTTGTTGGTTTTTAATAGAGTTTTTGCTTTATACTTCAATTGTGTGATGAACTGTTACTTATGCATGAGAAGTATATGATAAAATTTCTATGATGAAAGCCTTATGTTTAATTTTGTTGCTGTTATAATAATCAACATGATGCTTCTATGTCCGTATTTTGTTTTTATCGACACATCTCTCTCAAAGAATTGATGTTAACTTGGTATCAATTCCTGCTATATGATATTTATATTCATAGCTATGCTTATCAGTTTCTTTTTTATTCTTTACTGTTGGAGCATAGCTATGCCAACACTAAGTAATTTAAAAGTATAATTAGCAAGCATAGTGGAGATCTCAGCTTCCGGTATTTTTCTATTATTAGTGATGATGTCTTTCATATACTTTGCATAAGGAGGCATTTTCAAGATGTTAGTCAAGCGAGTACGCAAAAAGACTGGCCTCAGCATTTCAGCAAAGCGTTCAAATTCTTCATGATCTTTCATTTTAGTTGACTTAGGTGGAAAAGGCATAGGTTTTTAACTCACGGTTCTCTTTCTTTACCGTGTTTTCTAGCAATGAAATCTCTTTTATCATACCTTTTATTCTTAGGTTGTGGGTTATCAAGATCAACAGGTGGTTCTATCTCAACATCATTGTCTGGTTCTTTTTCATTATTTGGTTGAGTGTCCTCATGAACCTCATCATTACCTTTTTCAATATCACTAGGTGAGTGTTCATTACCAGACTGAGTTTTAGCATCAGAGATAGAAGTTTCACTATCATTATCAGGAGGTTTTTCTATTTCAGGTTCACTAGAAGCATGCAAAGTCCTATCATTTTTCTTCTTCTTTTTCTTTCTAGAAGGACTAGGTGCATCGGTGTTATTTCTTTGTGACTCTTGTTCGATTCTTTTTGGGTGTCCCTCGGGATAAAGTGGTTCCTGAGTCATTTTACCTCCTCTAGTTGCAACTCTAACAACAAAGTCATGCATATTATTATTCATTTCATCAAGCAACTCTCTTTGAGATTTAGCAACGCTCAATTTTACCTTACACTAAATGATCTCACACATTTAGAAGCAATTTTTATAGCCTCTTTGCAACGATGACAACTTTCTTGAGGGATCTTTCTCAATCCCTAGGTAGGTATGGTGGACACTTGAAAATAAGATTTGGGTTTATGGGTTTTTGGATGCACAAGTAGTATCTCTACTTAGTGCGGAATTTTTGGCTACAAAGATAGGGGGCAAGCACCACATGCTAAAGGATCTATGACAATATGACTTCTATGTGAATATAAACAAACATAAACCATTAAGTTGTCTTCCTTGTCCAACTTCAACAATTTTGGCATATATTTTGATGAGGGCTCACAATCACAGAAGATTTCTAGGATACTGCATTTATATTTGAATCTTCTCTTCCCTTATTAATTCTTTCATAAGTTGCATCATTGACTAATACTATGTTTGTCAATCTCCAACAAAATTTTCTACTTATACTTTTCCTTACGTGGTGTCATCACCTACCATAGGATTAGTATATGATTTTTTTCATTATTTCTTTCCTTTTATTTGTTTCCTTTCTCTTTTTCTTTCTTATTTCTTTTCTGTAATTGCAACATGAGAGTAAAGAAAGCAAAAACTCAAACTAAACTTTATTATATAACTTGCACACGATTACAAGGATAGATCAATAAGCAAACTCTCAAGGAAGAAAGGATCGAACTAACTTTTATTCATCTAAAGCAAAAAGATCGAACTAAAATAAGTAAAAGAAAAAAGATAGTGAGATGATACGATTCCGGGGCACCTCCCCCAAGCTTGACGGAAGCCAAGGGGAGTGCCCATACCTGATACTCAGTTCTCCTTTGGTGGTGAAGAAGATGGTGGTGGTGATGAATCGATCCTATCCTTAAGGATCAAGAGATTCTCGAACTGACGGATGACGCTCCGAAGATAGATGAATGCTCTTGATGCAGAATATTTTCACGAGTGAGATGCTTATTTTGTATGCGAACTATTTCAATGACGCGAAAAGCTTCAATCTCAGCAGGAGTAAGGTGAGTAAGGTAGGGCTTAAGGATATCTTCTTCCTCCTCCTCGGCCAGCAGTGCTTGTGCTACCACCGGGGATGGATATACGGTAGCTTCCTTGCCCTTGTCTCCCTTGACGGCGTCCGTAGGCTCCCCCCTCTTCATCTTGATCTTCATCAACCAAGCATCTTCTTCCATGTTGTTGGAGGAGCAGGAAGACATGATTCCTGGCTTGATAAATCTGACCGGAAACAGCAAGAAAAGATAACAGAGGATTTCTCCGTGATATGGTGATCAACAGGTTCGGGAAGTATATATAGATTTTTTATCTTGGAAGACAAGCATACGGAAGAAAAAAGGAGTCCGGAAGGTGTCCCAGGTGGGCACAACCCACCTGGGCGCGCCAGGCTTGCGTGGCGCGCCCTGGTGTCTTGTGCCCACCAGGGTACGCTTCCTGGAAGTTTCTTTCTTTCCTAAATTTTTAAATATTCCAAAACTGATAAAAAATAATTTTGCGGATTTTTTGGAGTCCGTATACTTACCGTATCACGTACCTCCTTATTTTCACAATTCCGGAGTGTTCCGGAAGGACTCTTTTATGTTATCTTCCGGTGTCGAAGTTTGGATAATATTACTTTCAACATTAGTGGGCGTACCTGAGATATAATGTTTTCTTTGTTGCTCGTTGACAACCTTTGGTTAGTACCTTCGGAATTATTTATTTTGATGGCTCCAGACCGATAAACCTCCTCGATGACATATGGGCCTTCCCAGAGAGGAGTTTTCCTGCAAAGAATCTGAAACGAGAGTTGTACAAAAGAACATATTCTCCGACTTTAAACTCACGCTTTTGGATTCTTTTGTCATGCCATCTTTTAACTTTTTCTCTGAATAATTTTGCATTTTCATAAGCTTGGGTTCTCCATTCATCTAATGAGCTAATATCAAGTAACCTCTTTTCACCAGCAAGCTTGAAATTATAGTTGAGCTCTTTGATGGCCCAATATGCTTTATGTTCTAACTCAAGAGGCAAATGACAAGCTTTCCCATAAACCATTTTATAAGGAGACATACCCGTAGGATTTTTATATGCTGTTCTATAAGCCCAAAGTGCATCATCTAATTTTTCTTAGACCAATTCTTCCTGGACCTATTGATAGTCTTCTGCAAAATTAATTTTATTTCTCTATTGCTAAGTTCAACTTGACCACTAGACTGAGGATGATAATGTGATGCATTCTATGGTTAACTTCATACTTGGCAAGCATTTTACGGAAAGCACCATGAATGAAGTGTGACCCACCATCAGTCATTAAATATCTAGGGACTCCAAACCTTGGGAAAATAACTTCCTTAAGCATTTTAATAGAGGTGTTGTGATCGGCACTACTGGTTGGAATAGCTTCTACCAATTTAGTAACATAATCAACAGCAACCAAAATATGTGTATCCCCATTAGAGGAAGGAAAAGGTCCCATGTAATCAAATCCCCAAACATCAAATGGTTCAACAACAAGTGAATAATTCATAGGCATTTCTTGACGCTTACCGATATTACCTATCCTTTGACATTCATCACAAGATAAGACAAACTTACGGGCATCCTTGAAGATAGTAGGCCAATAAAATCCAAATTGCACTACCTTGTGAGCAGTTCTATCTCCAGCATGATGCCCTCCATAAGCTTCGGAGTGACATTTCCGTAGGATTTGTCCCTGTTCATCCTCAGGTACACAACGTCTAATAATACCATCTACTCCTTCTTTATAGAGATGTGGGTTATCCCAAAAGTAGTGTCTTAAATCATAGAAGAATTTTTTTTCTTTTGTTGGTATGTAAAGCTAGGTGGTAAATATTTAGCAACAATGTAATTAGCATAATCAGCATACCAAGGAGTACTGTGAGCAACATTTATTGCAGCTAACTACTCATCAGGAAAACTATCATCAATAGGTGGTTGGTCATCAAGCACATTTTCAAGCCTAGATAATTATCAGCTACTGGGTTCTCAGCTCCTTTTCTATTAGTGATATGTAAATCAAATTCTTGTAACAAGAGAACCCATCGAACAAGTCTAGGTTTAGCATCTTTCTTTTCCATAAGATATTTAATAGGAGCATGGTCTGTGTGAACATTTACTTTGGAATCAACAATATAAGGTCTAAATTTATCACAAGCAAACACCACTACTAAGAATTCTTTTTCAGTAGTAGCATAATTTCTTTGAGCACTGTCTAGAGTTTTACTAGCATAATGAATTACATTAAGTTTCTTATCAACTCTTTGTCCTAGAACAGCACCAACAACATAATCACTAGCATCACACATAATTTCTAAAGGCAAGTTCCAATCAGGTGGTTGAACAATAGGTGCAGAAATTAAGGCTTTCTTAAGTGTTTCAAAGGCTTCTAGACAATCATCATAAAAAACAAAGGGAATATCCTTTTGCAAGAGACTAGTGAGAGGCCTAGAAATTTTAGAGAAGTATTTGATAAATCTCCTATAGAAACCAACATGACCTAGGAAACTATGAATACCTTTTATATCTTTAGGACATGGCATTTTCTCAATTGCATCAACTTTAGCTTTGTCCACTTCAATACCTCTTTCAGAAATTTTATGACCCAAGACAATGTCTTCATTAACCATAAAGTGGGACTTCTCCGAATTCAAGAAAAGATTTGTTTGTTCACATCTCTGCAAAACTCGATCAAGATTGCTTAAACAATCATCAAAAGACTTCCCATAAACAGAAAAGTCATCCATCAAAACCTCAACAATATTTTCACAAAAGTCAGAGAATATAGCAGTCATATGTGGCACCCCGGCTCAGAGAAACCGGAACGCCCCGTATTCCAGCCCAGAGATCGAGGAGAAGTCTTCTGGAATATGGCACTGCTTAGCATAGAACAAATCAGCTCTTTATTACAATCTATATGGATACAAGGGGGTTACATCGGCACGGCGAAACTACGTGTGCCACGGTTGCTCCATGCAAGCAGCAGAACAACACGAAGCAGGGGAATGACTACTGGCAGCAGAACAACCACGACGTGGTGAACTCCACTCTGCAGGGACTCTGGCTGGAACGCTTATTCTAGCTCACAAACAAGGAATCCACGGCAAACAAGCAATCAAATCCGGCATGACCTACAAACTGGCATGACACGCCAGGTCAGTCCATTGAATGTACTTGCAAACTCACAGCAACCAAAGCAATCAAGACAGACAACAGCATGGCAATTACAGGTTAACAAGGGTTAACATGATACTATCAGAACAACATAGCATGTAGAACATGATACAGCTAGAACAATACGAGCATGGCATAAACATATGAACATGATGAGATTAGCATGCAACATGATGAAACTATCATGCACCAACTTACTCTGCTCGGGTTGCATCGTAACCATCACATGCATTACTTACCATCACGGACATCACACGATCATCTCAGGATCCAATCAAGCTTGGTATTAACAATACCATAGTAATCATTTATGACCACAAGGAGCTTTACCTTTACCCTTGACTCTCGCATAACACCACAAATATCCATCAACACGGTATCCACGATACCACAGTGATCCTCTCACGATCACATAAATGTCAATCAACTTCTTTCATCATCGAATCGGGGTTGTTATTAATCACATTATTATTATCGCTGCTGACCCATAGTGTGACCGACTACGAACTGGGCCCTTATCCGCGGGTGCGGCTATTGATAGATTTAATATACACTCTGCAGAGGTTAGCACACTATACCCACACCACGGAACCCATGGCCTTGCACTCCCATTCGGGTGGACCAACGGCATTCCGACAAAACCGATCTACTGCCATGACACTCTCCCGGCCACTCCGACCAACTCCCCTTTGGGCTAAGTCATGGGTGGCCCCGTGCCTACCAAAGGCATCAACGGCCACCGTCGTGGAAAAACATGAACGGTCCCAAACGGGGACAAAAGCGCGCAAAACAACTCGGGCACTCAAGGCTTATGCCGTCCTACCCGGCCAAGGTAGCGCCCGCGCATAACTTTCCCTCGTTGGAGGCACCGGCGAAAGGCATGACAGTAGACCCAGTTAGGACCCCCCCATAAGGCAAGTGTGGTTGCACTGGTTAGCTCGATTTGGTGGCACCATGACTCAGCCAACAGTTGTTCAAGTTCAATATTATCCGGTTAAACTTGAATGCAATATGCTGAGCCATGATAAAAATAACATGATGAAACTATAATGCATGAACATGATATCAACATAAGCATGGGGGTGCATCACAATAAATGAGCATAACAACATTTAACCATTTATCCAGATGAGCATGGCATACTGACGAGCATGAATATCACAACTAGAACACTACTTGTCGTGGATATGTCACGGCAGATGTCCTAGTGTGAGGACTTAGTCGTGAGGCCAACGCATCTATGTGGTAGCTTGAGAGGGGTTGAGCAGAATCGAGAGACGCAACACAAGGCAAGGATTTAGACAGCTTCGGGCCCCGGGAAACATCATCCGGTAACAACCCTACATGCTATTTGTGGCTAGGTCTCATTATCATCATGAGGGAGTCGCCGTAAACCGGCTCTCCTAGTTATGTCTAGCCCTAAAGATTATTCTTGCCTCCTCCTCTTGGGGAGCCCTGCCCCTCCATATATAAGTTGGAGGGGCGGGTTACATGTGGAGTCCTATTAGGATTAGGACTAGTCTACCTTCTAATACAAACCGGATACAAGTCCGGGTCTTAACTCCTTGTAAAGGAAATATTCCTCACGCCTTTCCTCTTAAACTGGCCCACCATTAACATAAACTGGCCTTCTGGGCTTTGGACCTTGTCATTCGTCTGTCCCGCCCGCCGGGTTACCGGTGAGTCATAATGTTCAGGCGGGTTGCTTGTAAACCGTCTGGTCATGGCGGGTCGCCAGTGAATCGCCAAGCTCCAGCCAGGTCATACATTCGGCGGGTTACACCACGGGGTATATCCCCGACATTAGCCCCCAGTTTAGCCTGGATTTATCCATGGTAAACTTATGCTGCAAAATAAACACAAGAACAAATTTGACAGGTTGTGCCCCGGTTTAAAAGTTCTTGTAAACCGGCACCTGATCATCCTTAATTCCTTGTCATTTCCTTCTTCTAGAAAATGCGGGTCAATAAGCCAGCTTCATACTCAATTTGCTGACGTTGGTCTCTCACAGAAATATTGTAAGAAATAATCCACTTCAATCGACTTTCTAAAGCACCCGCTTAAAAATATTGGTCTTGAAATACTCCTCTCATTTTCAGCCGGCTTGAATATGTAGATCTTGCCAATTTATGATTACCAAAATTGCCGGGTTATAAACAGATGATGCCGAGTCATAATTTGTTGCCGACGCCGGGTCATAATTGTTGCAGACACTGGGTCAATCTGGTTTACTCAAAACTGAGAATTTGAAGATTTTTCTCCCTTATATCCATATTACCTG